>NW_019416353.1:322514-404118 GCF_000390285.2 Anoplophora glabripennis
ATATATATATATTAATTAATAAAAATAGGTACTGTTTTGTTAAGAAAAGTTTTTCTACTTTCTCTATAATCTTCACAAGTCAACAATACTTCTAGGTTAACAATAAATTAAATAGTTTTTTGCTTAGGTATGTCTTTTTATTTAGTTAACTGAGGGGAATGTTAACAATAACATCAATTTTATTCTGTAAATTATTGTTTAATAAATTTCATTACACAATTCTTTTTATTCTTTGTATTTTCAAATCCTTTTTGCAGCAATTATTAACAAATTTGTCAACGCGAAAGGAATATATCACCATTAAAAAAATCTATTATATCAATAAAATTCCACACGCGATCAATGTTCAAATACGATTTGTTTGTTTTAATCTTTATTAGTCATGTTTTAATGGTACATGAGAGAATATATCACGCACAACGTGACAGCTCTGCGTTATTTAAATATATTGATTGGGGAAAAAATACACTTATAATTAATAGAACTTTCCTTCTGTGAATTATAATTTTTGTACATGTACACAAGGAACTACTTGCTAACAGTGAACATAATAGTAAGAATTGGTTAATCAGCAATCAGATCACGATCTGTGAGATGTTCCTTTCCGTCAACAATTAATAATTATAGTATAAAAACTATGATCACCGATTTTTTGTGTCTAATAGCAAGGACATTACAGTAACAAGAAAATACGAAGACACTGCACTAAAAAATCAAAAATAAATTAAAGTTATTTAATATAATAACATGTCAAAAACAAAGGAGGGTTTTTCTTCTCGGATTTCAGAATATATTTTTTTATCATTTGTCCTTGAAGTTCTAGTTTTCGAGATACAGGGGAAGATGTTGTTTCTAAATATTTTTTGAGCACATGGAGATGCTAAATAAAATAATATTCAATAGGAAGAAAGTAATTGTCAATTCAAACTAGCGACGTAGGTGTGGGTTATGGTGGTTACATTTTAATAAAAAATTATAACACGCCGATATACAAAAATTGCTTTGTGATTATTAAATCGACAGTTCATTTTTTATCCAAAATAATCTATTGACTTTATAGCATAGATCCTAGTATTTTGGTGCAAAAAAAAATTTGTAATGGTGAGATGTTTAGATAAATTTAAAATTATTTAAATGGTTTTATAAACGGTTGTCAGAAAGGTTCCCCTGTGCCCCAATACATTTTTTTATGTTACTAATATCATTAATTTTCAGTTGGTTTTTCAGTTTCAATACTGTGTTTATGTGTCTAGGGTACAAACTGCTGGTTCCCTACCCAACTCTTTGAGAAACGGAGTGCACAAAATGATTCTATAAATCAAATTTTGTTTTAATATATTTTTGTTATTATTTCAACCTGTATTTAAAAATTAAATTAAATTTCGAATATATTGTGTTGTACTCTGTGCATAATCATATGGGTACCTACTACCCTATTTAAATTTTAAAAATTAACATCCTGAAAATTGACATGGTTAAGATCAGTTCAACAATTTCGTAGATATGTGATATTCACAAGAAGTTACATTATGTGAAGATACCATGGAAAATTTTCGCATTTATAGTACAATAATTAAAAAAATATATATTTTATTAAAATTGTAACTGAATATTAAACAGGTGGTACAATGACTCGAAAATAGAAACACATTGTTGTCACGTCACATACCATCACGTGAATTTTCTTAATTTCATATGACATGAACGGAATGTAATAAGTCAAAAAATTGAAATTTTTCTTTACTCATTCTGAAATATCTGCAGGATTCACTAGTAGATACCTTTATAAAGGATTGAAATAAAATATCTAGCCTAACTTTCATAGCAGGGTCACCATCAGGAAAAGTGATTAATGTGAAATGTGAAAATGATTCCGCTGTAACTTCTCTTCCATTACTTTGGAATAGAATAAACATCATAGCTATGGAAACAGATAAAAGTAAATAAGTTAAACAGTCAAAGCAACTAAAACGAAAAGTCAAAAAAAGTTCAGAACGAAAACATAGTTTTTCGAAACGTCAACAACTTTTTAAAGTGCGCGATATTAAGTGACGTGTATTTTCATAAAAATAACCGTTGACAGATCCATTTGAGGTAAGGGTTTATTTAACCAAATTTTAAAAAAAAATTCACAGGTGGTAAAATACCCTTAAAATAAAGAAAAAAAATTGTTAGACGGCCCTAAGAATTTGTTAATGACAGTTCGCGAAAATTAAAATGGCCATATTAAAATAAAGCAAGTAAAGGGTATTACATAATATGTTTGCACTACTTGTTTTCATAATCATCTAATAGAAACTGTTTTTTTCTTATTTTTCACAAAATTTTCGTTCTTCTTAAATTTACATTATAAAGCACTATAAAAAATATAAAGTTTGAAGAATTGAATATTAGTGTCAAATAAATATTACTATGAACAAAATAGTAATTTTGCAAATTATGTATACCTAATCCTAAGTAAGTGTTACCAACCCTTACTTTAATTGTTTATTTTGCAAATTTTGTTCGAAATTACTTCGTCATGAAATTTCTCTATGTGACAAATTTTGTTCGAAATTACTTCGTCATGAAATTTCTCTATGTGAGGTTAGAAATCATTTTCCAAAAACAGTATAGGTCTTAAGCTTCACTACCAAAATATCACCATTTTAATTTTCACCTGCTGTTAGTGGAATTTGCAGCAGCTATTGTGCGTTGCTAACCAACAAGCAAAGGAATCATATCTTGCTTAAAATGTATACGCTTATGACACATTCTTCCTGTGACATCTCTTATAATATCTGAGATAGACCTATTGAGATTTATATCTTTTTAATCCTGAGAATGTGCAATTAAAAATGTAATATGGCGTTCTATAAGAAAAACAAAACTTACATACACAGAGTTGACGTATCTTGTATGCAATGCTTATTTATATTTTTAATAAAGAAAATTCGTCTTAAAATTTATTTAGAATAAATCTTTCTAATGTAGTGTGTTAACTGGAAAATATTTGGGATAAAGTATTTTTTTTAAGGAAATTTGTTTCTTAAAATGTAAACTTGTTGGATTTACTGGCTGCCCTACTTTACTTTAGAAACGGATAGCATCTTGGAAATATTAGTAGTTTGTAACAATACAGGGTCTAGAAGATGGGTTAAAAAATTCGATTACAAGTAGTTCTTATCAAACTAAAACTGTTTCGTTTTCAAGGTACGGGGGTCAAATTTGAAATAAAATGGAACCGATACTTTTTATTTGATATTCAGTTGTGAATTAAATGGACTGCTCGATTATCCAAAATACTTTATGACCTCGAAATTCTGAGGTTCTTAGATATGGCGTCTCTCAGTATCACCAAGTATGACACTTTGTAAAAGCACTTTGCATCTGGAAAACGTAGTATTCTCGGACTCAGACTCATGTTTCTTTCTTTGTTTGCAAGCACTACGTATGGCCGATTGTTTTACCCGTGTTTTATGACATAATAACTAACTATACTTGTTTTCTATATCGAACTACTTTGTACAACAATACAATAAAAATCTAATAAACAAATTTGATTTGAATACTAAATTGGTTAAGATACGCTAATGACCCTTTTAATTATTATTACATTTGTTAAATATTATTAAAACAACAAAGCAAATAAAACATACAGGTATTCCTTCCAGAGGTAGCAAAAAATACAACTATTAGAGTATTTATAGAAACAGCAAAAAAGAAAATATTAGAAACAAATCAGTCGAATTCGGCGGAGCTTATTCCCTCAACCACAAAGTCACAATTATATGACCACGTTGAACTTTTAGCATTACAAATATTTTATTTTCCACATTTTCTGTTGATCACCTATGTTTCCAATATTCTCATCATAATCAAAAGAAATAGGGTGTCTTTAAAGAGTCTGTATAACACTTCACCAGACATAGTACGGCTCAAGATAAGTTCATTTAACTAAACATACCTTAGTCCAATAATTGATAATAACGGAGCTACACGCTGTCAAAAATAAATAACATTTTCTTCAATATCTTTCGACTGTTCCAAGCTAATTTCGAGAAGTTTCGTTTCTGGTGGTTTTTTTGTGATGAGAATTTCTAATTTATCGACGATTTCGTTGTATCTTCTAGAGGGCGCCACAAGCTACTAGTAGCACTCATTTAAACTGCTAAAACTTTTTTGCCACGGTGTTGGGCTCGAAAAATCTTTTCCCCCAAGTAAGGTGTACATTAAATTTGTAAATATATTAAAAAAATTGTTTAAATGTTATGTTCAACTCGATTGAAAAATATATTTTATAAGATAGGTAAATAATAATTAGTTATTGTTTAGACTTTTAGATTGTTTATATTGTTTACAATGTTTAGATTGTGTTAGATTGATAGATTATTTTTTAGAAAGTATATCTTTTAGTGTGTCAATTTTGTTTACAGTAAAATTGTTAAATATACGAAATTTAAAATTGTAATTGCACTGTTTACTTTAAAGTTATATTTGTTGCTAATAAACGATTGCTCCGGGGTCATTCAGTAAATTTTCAAAAACGTTCTTATTTTGTGTACACAAAGTATTGCTCATGATTAGGCGATCCTGAAAATTTCAACTCAATCCGTTGAGCGGTTTTCAAACTACCTATGATTTGTAAAATGCTAGTATTTCTCTCAGCCGTGACAATACAATGACGTCACCGCATGGGGCGGTTAGCCGGCTTAGTGCGCGGCTTAGCAGTTAGGTGCGCGTACGCTGTACGCTATTTCCCAGATCATGGAGAAAATTTATTTTTATTTTACCTCTGTCCCAAATGAGTTTCGTCATCTGCAGGCTATAGAATCGCAGCAGATGTTTTAGCGTTTGTGCATATTAAATTTAAAAATGGGAGCAAATTTCATAAAAGCAGATTCTCCTAATTTTCCAGAGGTAGGTTTGTTAATGATTATGGATTTTTTTAATAAAAACCACAACTTTATCAGTGCTGTAATGAGAGTAGTGAAAATCCAAAGCTTCTACGAAGTGCATTTGTAGCGAAAGTTTTTATGTTTTTGTACAATAAAAATAGTAAATAAGAATAAGGATTTTGTGTTTAATTATACGAGACCGTTTTTGTCACAGGTTTCAAAGATTTACCTAATCAAATGTAAAATTCTTATTACTATATTTATTCCCATGGAAACTACATAAATTTACCTAATATTATATAAATATATTAATAATACAGGGTGTAAGAAGTATGACTNCACGTTCTCGAGCTCGATTTTCATGGCAAACTCGACTGTCAAATCAGAAATTTGCTATCTTCATTTGTTTTTGAGTTACAGGGCGTTTCTCGTTATTGTGACACTTTTGAACACGTCTGTATCTCAGCTGTTAAATAAATTGGAGTTAAAGTGAAAATTGTTCAAGGCTAATTCTTTGGCGTAGAATTGAATGCCGGTATTAGATTTTTAGTAGATCTTAAGATTCCGGAGTTATGACCCAAAGTTATATTTTTTTAATTGGAAATCGTAGCTGGTTATGACCTCAAAAAAATGGAGATTTTTTTTTGCTTTTCAGCAATATACCACATGCTATAGTTATTTTTCCAAACACAGAAGATACGGGGTGTTTTATATATAAATTCGATCCTTTTTTACATTTTNACACAAAGTATTGCTCATGATTAGACGATCCTGAAAATTTCAACTCAATCCATTGAGCGGTTTTCAAACTACCTATATGATTTGTAAAATGCTAGTATTTCTCTCAGCCGTGGCAATGCAATGATGTCACCGCATGGGGCGGTTAGCCGGCTTAGTGCGCGGCTTAGCAGTTAGGTGCGCGTACGCTGTACGCTACTTCCCAGATCATGGAGAAAATTTATTTTTATTTTATCTCTGTCCCAAGTGAGTTTCTGCATCTGCAGGCTATAGAATCGCAGCAGATGCTTTAGCGTTTGTGCATATTAAATTTAAAAATGGGAGCAAAATTTCGTAAAAGCACATTCTTCTAATTTGCCAGAGGTAGGTTTGTTAATGGTTATGGATTTTTTTAATAAAAACCACAACTTTATCAGTGCTGTAATGAGAGTAGTGAAAATCCAAAGCTTCTACGAAGTGCATTTGTAGCGAAAGTTTTTATGTTTTTGTACAATAAAAATAGTAAATAAGAATAAGGATTTTGTGTTTAATTATACGAGACCGTTTTTGTCACAGGTTTCAAAGATTTACCTAATCAAATGTAAAATTCTTATTACTATATTTATTCCCATGGAAACTACATAAATTTACCTAATATTATAAATATATTAATAATACAGGGTGTAAGAAGTATGACTGCCATAAATTCAGCAGGGGATTGAATAATCATAAATGAACAAAAAAGTTGTATTACAGGGGCGTAAGATTAACAGTTTTCAAAATACAATGAGTACTAATATTGAAGAGTTTCATCGGAACGTGACAACACGTATACACGCGGCAGACTTATCCTGTGGAAAAAATGTAAAGAACTATTATTATCAAATATTTCAAGGCACTGTTATTTTCTTAGGTGTCTTCACACTAGTGTTTTCACACTAAGGAACAATACAATACATGTAATTTTTTTCTGCTCTGTGTCTTCCATATTGCTAACAAAATTCGATATTTAAACGTACCAATCGAAACTTAACAGGAATCTAAAACCCGACTACCCAACTGACAACCACAAAAAAAGACTGACATCACACGCAAGCATGTGGCAGCGGTTTCCCATGCGGTGACGTCACACCCGCCGTTTCAACGGATACTCACAATAAGTACGCCAGTTTATAATTTTTTTTGGATGACTTATAGGCGATATAAAATTCTACTTTTTAGCTGAGAACCTTAAAATTGCAATATCTTTCCGTTAAGCAAATAAATAAAGTTTGCTAAATGAACTCATTTCCTTTAACAGTGGTGTTGAAAATAACATATTTTTTATGCAAATACAAATTANTTAGTAGTTTCTGAAATACCCTGAATTCCCATCGAAAATGGACCAGCCTGTACATTAAATTTGTAAATATATAAAAAAATTGTTTAACTGTTATGTTCAACTCGATTGAAAATAATATTTTTTAAGATAGGTCAATAATAATTAGTTATTGTTTAGACTTTTAGATTGATTATATTGTTTACATTGTTTAGATTGCGTTAGATTGATAGATTATTTTTAGACAGTATCTTTTAGTGTGTCAATTCTGTTTACAATAAAATTGTTAAATATACGAAATTTAAAATTGTAATTGCACTGTTTTCTTTTAATTTATATTTCTTGCTAATAAACGATTGCTCCGGGGTCATTCAGTAAATTTTCAAAAACGTTCCTATTTTGTATACACAAAGTATTGCTCATGATTAGACGATCCTGAAAATTTCAACTCAATCCATTGAGCGGTTTTCAAACTACCTATATGATTTGTAAAATGCTAGTATTTCTCTCAGCCGTGGCAATGCAATGATGTCACCGCATGGGGCGGTTAGCCGGCTTAGTGCGCGGCTTAGCAGTTAGGTGCGCGTACGCTGTACGCTATTTCCCAGATCATGGAGAAAATTTATTTTTATTTTATCTCTGTCCCAAGTGAGTTTCTGCATCTGCAGGCTATAGAATCGCAGCAGATGCTTTAGCGTTTGTGCATATTAAATTTAAAAATGGGAGCAAAATTTCGTAAAAGCACATTCTTCTAATTTGCCAGAGGTAGGTTTGTTAATGGTTATGGATTTTTTTAATAAAAACCACAACTTTATCAGTGCTGTAATGAGAGGAGTGAAAATTCAAAGCTTCTATGAAGTGCGTTTGCAGCGAAAGTTTTTATGTTTTTGTACAATAAAAATAGTAAATAAGAATAAGGATTTTGTGCTTAATTATACGAGACCGTTTTTGTCACAGGTTTCAAAGATTTACCTAAAAAAATTTAAAATTCTTATTACTATATTTATTCCCATGGAAACTACATAAATTTACCTAATATCTTATAAATATATTAATAATACAGGGTGTAAGAAGTATGACTGCCATAAATTCAGCAGGGGATAGAATAATCATAAATGAACAAAAAAGTTGTATATTACAGGCGCGTAAGATTAACAGTTTTCAAAATACAGTGAGTACTAATATTGGAGAGTTTCATCGTAACGTGACAACACGTATACACGCGGCAGACTTATCATATGGAAAAAAATGTAAAGAACTATTATTATGATATATTTCAAGGCACTGTTATTTACTTAGGTGTATTCACACTAGTGTTTTCACACTAAGGAACAATATAATACATGTAATTTTTTTCTGTTCTGTGTCTTCCATATTGCTAACCAAATTCGATAACTTAAACGTACCAATCGATACTTAACAGGAATCTAAAACCCGACTACCCAACTGACAGCCACAAAAAAGACTGACATCACACGCAAGCATGAGGCAGCGGTTTCCCATGCGGTGACGTCACACCCGCTGTTTCAGCGTATACTCACAATAAGTGCGCCAATTTATAATTTTTTTTTTTTTGATGACTTATAGGCGATATAAAATTCTACTTTTTAGCTGAGAACCTTAAAATTGCAATATCTTTCCGTTAAGCAAATAAATAAAGTTTGCTAAATGAACTCATTTCCTTTAATAGTGGTGTTGAAAATAACATATTTTTTATGCAAATACAAATTAAAATTCCTTTTTATTGAAAACGGTTGGCTTTAAAGATATTAGCAAGGTATACTTTTTTTAAGCAGAAAAGTTGGGGAAAAGATTTTTCCGGCTCAAAGTGGAATACACCGTAGCACAAAAAGTTTTAGCAGACAATGGAATCGAATTTCTTTCTAATACTAAAAAACCACCGGATACGAAATTTCACGAAAATAGCTCGAAATAGTCGAAAAATATTAAAGAAAATGTTATTTATTTTTTCAACTCCGACACTCTGTAGCTCCGTTGGTATCAATTTCTGGACTAAGGCATGTTTAGCTGCTGGTGGAGAGTTGTACAGATATCCATTAGAGACACCCGTTATATTTAAACAGTTTATTCTATTCCTTATATATTTTTGAATTTGGTAAGGAAGTAAAACTTGCTGTTTTCAGATATGATGAGACAAATGCGTCTCCCCAAAAGTGAAATAATCTATTTTCACACTTCGTGTATGACACGTACATTCACGTGATGTGACAACAATGTGTCTCCATCTTTATGATATGTTTTCTGAATCGTTTTCTCAGTTGTAGAATACGTACAGATATGTAAAAGATACGAAACCGGGTGTGCGGTGCTTCTTTCGATTGACTCACCCTTACATTATAAATTACAGTCACGTTCTCACCGTCAGAGGAATGATTATCACTAGAAGGACGCCGCATTTCACGAAGTGGAGCCCTGGCGGCGAACTCGAAGAATTAGCGTGCTGCATTGCGGCCGGCTTCTCTTCTGAAACAAAACAAACAACGTTGTAGATGAATAAAAAATCCTTACCTACTACTCCGCGCCTGAAATTACAAGTAGGATGAGACAGTAAGTGTGCATTTCGCTGCTACCGAAAACATTTTCACTATCTGCTTGTAACTTTTAAAGAAAAGAAAGTTTATTAATGAAACTTTATTAGAGAAACTCTGTTTTTCCTGATATGAAATGAAATAGGTATGTTTTTGGAAAATTATTTCATGATGTCATAACAGGCACTATCATATGTTCCAAAAATAATATTTTCGGCTTACCTAAGGCAAACCTACGTGGTCATATTTGCACCCCCAAGCGAAATTTTTTTCGTATATCTTATTAGCACAATATCTCCACAGATGACGTTCCTCAGATGACGTTATACGATTTACCGATTATCCGCACGTCAACTGCTTGTTTACATTTTTTTACGAACAGAGAGAAATTACGAATTTCAGTCAACAAAAATGAAACTTACTGATGTGGTCGTTGCAGCAAATGTTAAGTAAATTTTGTTGGTGTGTCGTTTGTATAGCTTTGGCGAACACTTGTCAATAGTCCAATCAAATTGTCGAAAATAGCTCATTTTTTTGCCAAAAAATAATTCAGTAATTGAAAATATTTAGAAATTAGAAAAAATTCCGTAAATTCAATGAACTACTTTACCCCACCTGAATTTTTGGGCATCATTTTTAAAATGGCGTCAAAGTTCGCAAAAAACGGTTTTTTTTCATTTATAAGAAACTAAACATTTTAGAAAAAAATGTTTCAAACAAGCTTAGGAATTTTTAATACCGATCAAATAAAAAGAACCGACACCACTTTTATTATTTTATTATCTCAATGAGATACGTACCAATTCATAAATGATAAAAAAACCATTATAAATGTACATGAAAAGANTTAATAATTAATAAAGGCAAAAGCATTTGAATTTGCCGATATAAAATAGGTGCGATAAAATTCTATTTACATATTTCTTTCCTTGCGAAAGTTTTTGTCCGTTTTTATCACGCCGCCATACCGGTCGCATTGTGCGAGGTCAGGTTTTACAGTGGACCAGTTTCCAGTGCCGTGCAGAAGTGTATTTTTAAATCAATTTCGAACTGACCTTTTTGATTTTTTCTTTACAAAATTGTATTTGTAAGGGTCTATTGTAGATCCAGAATTTTTTTTTTGGAAATGTTCTGAATCACCCTGTATTTATATTGTACATTTCCCGTGATGATATGTTTTTGTTAAAATTACAAAAAAATAAAATCATTGAAAGCGTCAACACCTGTACCTTTCAATATCCTTCACTGTCTTCATTATTTGAACTACGGAATAATGGTGATAATACTAAGACAATCAAAATTAATAGTGTTCCAAAACTTGTACCCATTAAAAATTCAAAAAACTAAAAGACGAATTACAGGTCTCTATTTTTTATCAAAATGTTAGAGGACTTCGAACCAAAACCTAGAAGTTTTCTTTTCAAATTTTGCACATTTTTTAAAAAGACGCAATGGATTTTAGAAAGACTTCTCACTTACTAAGAAAATTCGTAATAAATAATTTTCGTACAACATATGAAAAAATGTTTTTCTAAATAACATTCACATTTTAAAGAATTGATCCGTGACCACAATAACAATAAACAAAAATTATAAACTGATCAACTTGTAAAAAGTGAGATAAACCTTTATGTCAAAATGGGAACAACATTTTATTAAATTTACTTATAAAAGGAAATATAAAGTCAGAATAATATTAATCAAATAGATACCTCATCGGCATCGCCTGGTATCAGTATCCATTTGTTTCAGTACGAAATTATTTTTTATCAGGACGCGTGACAATTTCATGTATCCTGAAACGCGCGACGATATATTTCAATAATAAATCATATCGTATGTCACATAGTGCACGTAAACCCGGTTTATGTTTACACGTAATTGATCAATACTTGTACCGCAAANGAAAAAATACACGTAGTTCAAATTCATGCATCAAAATTTGGTCATAGATTCTTAAGGCAAATTTAAGAGACCCATATTTTTTTATTTTTGCCAACTGGCCCCCTTTTTCGGAGTTACAGCCCCCTGGAGTCTGCCCCTAAGAAGTCTTTTTTATATCTCAAAACCATGTTGTACGAGAATCACTAAATTTGGTACACAGGGGTTTTATGACATGTGGAATCCAGGGATGGGCGTTTACGCGTCGACTTTAATTGTCGACGTCTACGTGTAGACTTCGCGTAGACTATGTAAACAACGTAGACTATGTAGACAATGTAGACAAAGCGGAGTTTACGCTCTAATTTCAGTTTAATCTAACCTATATTATATTTGCGTTACATTTACGTATGATCTATTTTGTGCTGTACTCAATTCATCACTCAACTTTTTCTGTTTGGCTGTTTTTACATAAACATAAAATGAGCGGACGTAAACCAAATTATAATTTTGGTCGGTTAAGATTAAGAAAGTGAAAACTTTCATTTTTGTATACTTAATATATATTTTTTAATATTTTTTAAAACAAAAATTATAAAAAAAATTATATAAATATATAAATTAAGACAGTCAGTAAAAAACAGTTTATTTAATTTTAAAATTTGTGTCTCCATTCGTGACCTCATTAAGTGAAAACTAGGGAATACATATAATACTCATATATGTATAGAGGTACATATACCAATAAATACACATAATATTTAGTTTGAGAAAATGCAATAAAAACATTATCTTGTGCCTCTGCAAATATTTACAGAAATATGTTACCATTTATCGTTTATTGAAAAGCTCAGCTCTATATGATCTGTATTAAAATCTTAGATCTTATATATTTACATAATATGATCTAGGATTGAAACAAAAATTATTTTGAAAGGGTACCTATATTATAAATTAGTAGAAATATTTAATAAAATTTTTTTCTATTAATTTCTGTAACTCTAACACCTTTAGAAAAAATAAAATTAACGTGTTCTAACTAAACTAAAATATCTACACAAAGTGTTCTTAAAACTTAATCAGATATTCCAAATTGTTGCTGACTTTAAAAATGATAAAATTTTCATTAAAGAATATATGCGACATATCTTTATTTAGAGATTTTATAGAAAAAAAAAATTTGGTCAATCTGACCTGACCTAAAACTATCGAGGAGCATCAAGCGAGACATTTTTTTTCTCGTGAATTCTCGGCAGATATTGTTTGATCTTTTGTACTCGGTTCATACATTTTTTTTATAGATGGTTGTGACAGGTAGGTACTTTTCCAAATTCCAAATTTTAAATTTTTCTTTTTTTGCAAGAATCTCGAGTTACAGCCTTACGAAATTCTTATTTTGAGGTACATACCTACAACACTTTTTTCTAGTTTTGAGAGTTTCTTTATTGTTGACATTGTCGACATTGTCTACATTGTCGACTCTTCCAAATTAAGTCTTCATCTAGATCATTGTCTACGCGTAAACAATTGCATTGTCTACGTCGACATTGTCTACCCGCCCATCCCTGGTGGAATCTCACAGTGCTACGCTTTTTGGCGAGAAACCCCCTTAAAACACTTTTTCGTGGGCCCCCTTGTCTTTGGAACCAGAAAAATTTGGTGACAAATTTGATTTGTTAAAAATTATTAGTTAGCTAGAAAGCCATTGAATTTAGGAACTTTTTTGTCTCTTGATATTTGTTTCGTAAAACGCAATGTTTTTGAGGAAAATGGCGAATCACGATATGCATTCGATCACATTTTGACATTTTTCTCGAAAACATTGCGTTTTACGAAAAAAGTATAGAGACAAAAAGTATCTAAATTTAATGGCTTTCTAGTGGACTGACAATTTTTGAGAAATTTAAATATGCGACCAAATTTTTTTGGTTCCAGACAAGGGGGCCCACGAAAAATTGTCTTAAGGGGGTTCCCCGCCAAAAAACGTCCAGATTCTACATGTCACAAAACCCCTGTGTACCAAATTTAGTGATTCTCGTACAACAGGGTTCTGAGATATAAAAAAAGATTATCCTTAGGGGCGGACTTCAGGGGGTTGTAACTCCGAAAGAGGGGCCACTTGGCAAAAATAAAAAATACGGGTCCCCTAAATTTGTCTTAAGAATCTGTGACCAAATTTTGTTGCATGAATTTCGGGACAGTCTGTATACGGGGCCCATAAAAATGAAATTTAATGAAATAAAATGGGACCAATCGTTGCAGACTACTTTTTATATCGAAGTACAATCAATTATAACATGTGTAAATTTCAGCCCTTAATATTAATAAATGAGGTCGTGGCGATTTTTCGAAAAAAAAAAAATTCTCGGCCCTTGTTGGTCGTAGGGCAAATGTTTAAAAATTCGTGAAAAAATGTCAACTTTCGTACGGCAGTATCGACATTATGATACGAATTGAAATCAAAAAGTTAATCAAAGTTTTATGGCCACGAAAAGAAAACCAATATTTCGATAGTTTTTTGCGATATTTGAAATTGATTTGTGGCTCGCGCAATACTTGCACATAATAGTGTAATTATTAAAGAAAATTTTAAGCCCAACCCCGTTCCTAGAGATGTGGCGGCCATGAATTATGGGGATTTTACAAAAACGCTTTTTCTTCGAAAAACTCGAATTTTGCAAAAACTATAAAATATTTTTCAAATTTGAAAAAGTCATTTTATTTTGCCAAGAGCTNAAAAAACTAAAAGACGAATTACAGGTCTCTATTTTTTATCAAAATGTTTGAGGACTTCGAACCAAAACCTAGAAGTGTTTAAAGCATCATTAAATCTTAATTATGATATTATAGTTTTGGTTGAAACTTGGCTTTGTCCTGACATATTTGATAGTGAAATTTTTTGTTTGGACTACGTAGTTTTTAGGAAGGATAGATCATTGGACACCAGTACCAAGGCCGCTCAGTGCAGTGAAATCTAAGTTACCTGCTGCTATAGTTTCAGTTCCTGAGAACCATTGTAAAGAAATTTTGATATCTATTTGCATTAATGCAGTTCAATATATATTTGGTGCCGCGTATATTCCTCCAAGTTCACCAATTGACATTTATTGTGAGCATTTGTCATCAGTGGATTATATAATGGATCGTATTCCTGAAGCTTCTTTGTGTTGCGTTGGGAACTACACATGCCTGGTGTATGCTGGGAATGGGACGATAAGGATTTAATGAAAACAATTTCAACTAATTCTGTATGGGAATCTACAGTATGTGATAACTTTAATTTTTTAAATTTATATCAATTTAATAATGTATTTAATCACAATGATGTTATGCTTGATTTAGTTTATTCCAGCAGTAAGAACTTACGTGTAGAAAGATCAAACTTTTCTATTGTCGAACCTGATTTGCATCATCCGCCTCTTTTAATTAATCTATATTATGCATCATACATTCCTGCCTTAGTGAATAAAAATACTTGGAGTTTAAATTTCAAAAAGCAAACTATGATCTGTTGAATGATTATTTTAATTCTATTGTTTGGGATCAAGTATTCACTAAACTTGATATAAATTTTGATTTAGCTAATTTTCTATATTTAATTTATGATGATATTTTTGATAACTATATACCTGAATCATATATTAATTCCGGAAATTTCGAGTGTGGTATAATTCTAAAACTAAACAGATTATTAAACATAAGAATAAGATGTACAATAAGTATAAAAAAACTGGTAATAGTGATTTTTTAAATAAATATAAAGAATTAAGAATTCAAGCTAAAAACTGTATTGATAATGATCACAACAGGTTTATTCAGTTCACTCAAAATAGTATTAAAAATAATTCGAAACATTTTTGGAATTATATTAATAATTCTGAGAAAAACCACATACATTCTAAACGTTATGTACTTTAACAACTGCACACTGCAATCTAGTCTTGATATATGTAATGCATTTGCCGATTTTTTTACTTCAGTTTATACTATTTCCGACAATAAATCTTCTGCATTTATTAATAATTGGCAATCCTTAAATACACTGTCTCACATCGATATTAATTCTGACATAGTTTTTAATAAATTAATTCATCTCAAGGAAAGCTTCAATATGGGTCCTGATGGAATTCCTCCGTATTTTTTAAAACTTTGTAATCCATTTTTGGCTTGGCCATTATCATTAATTTTTCAGATTTCTATTAATCTGGGTTATTTTCCCGATCTATGGAAATCAAGTTATATATTCCCACTGTACAAATCAGGTGATAAATCTGATGTATGTAATTATAGACCAATTTGCTGTCTTAGTGCAGCGGGGAAGTTTTTGAATTCATTGTTGCAGATGTTCTTCGTCTAAATTTACTATTTCTCCTTATCAACATGGTTTTTACCCCGATCGAATCACAGAAACAAACTTACTGATTTTCAGTAACTATATTGTGAAAGTTATTGAGGATGGGTACCAGGTTGATACAATTTATACTGATTATCGTAAAGCGTTTGATAGAGTTAACCACAAATTAATACTAAGTATATTAGAATCTTATGGGTTAATCGGGAACTTGCTATTGTGGATGAAAATATAACTCAAATGGTTAAAGTTAAAGTGTTTACTTCACGTGAAATAATTGTAACACCTGGTGTTCCTCACGGTAGCCATCTGGGACCAATATTGTTTCTTCTTTTTATAAATGATCTGTCTCATAACTTGAAATCATGTAGATATTTAATGTTTTCCGATGATTTGAAATTATTTTTAAGTGTTAAGGAATCTATGGATAGTGATGCAATTCAGAGCAATTTGAATCAATTAGCCAAATGGTGCGAATCCCACGATATGGAGTTAAACCATAACAAATGTAAAGTAATTTCTTTTACCCGTAGAAAGAATATTTGGTTGTCGGATTATTTTATTGATAATATTAAACTTGAAAGAGTAAATATAGTGAATGATTTGGGAATAAAATTTGATTATGAATTGAAATTCACTTCTCATATTGAAGATTTATTGAGCAAATGTTTTAGAATGTGGTTTCATTAAACGTCAAACTCGAAACTTCATTAATATTACTTCTATTATAGGTACTTTTATATAAATCTCTGGTGCGTTCAACTTTGGAATATTGTTGTATTATTTGGAATCCACATTTTGCCAATTATGTGGATCGTTTGTAGCGTATTCAAAAGAAAATATGCTATTTTGTGCTCTCTAAATTGAATATTAATAAAAATGATTATGAATATAGTGAAAGATTACATCTACTTAGTATTCAATCTCTAAAATGTAGGAGACACTATTCTTATTTAAAATTTGCTCATAAACTTTTTCATAACAGAATAAATTGTAGTGAAATATTATCATTATTTAATATAAGAGTGCCAAACTACACTACCAAGTCAAATGAATTTCTCTATTTAGATCAATCTCGCACTAATGTTGGATTATATTCTCCCATTAATGAAATTAGTAAGGCGGTTAATGCGTTGCCACAGGATTTTGATATCCTTGAGGCATCGTGGTGTCAACTTACTAAGTTCATAAAAGAACTCAGCTAGTTATTACTTATAAATGATGATTGACTTAGTATTTATTTTTGTATTATTTGTTAAGGTATTGTTTATTGTAATTTTTTTTTGGACAACTGTTATTATTTCGATTGTATCATTTGGATTTCCTGTAAATACAAAAATTGAATTAATTAAATTAAATTAAATTAAAGCTATCGCATAGAGGTACATTAAACCTTAAACCACTACAATATTTGATTAGAAGTAGGTATATGGGAAAGAAATCCAAATAGATATTTGAAAACTTGTAAGTGAATTTGTGTAACTGCCTACATTTACATTTAACACCAATGTAACAAAAATTACATTAATTGTCTTAACTGTTTTCTTATAAATTTTATCAAACATGTCATACCAAATATAAATTTGATCTATATGAAAACAAAACTCTTCCAAAAAATACTTTAACCTTATGTGCTTTCGATTTTCATTTGTTACAAATTATTTATTTTTAAATAAAACCACAACGAAAAATATGACTTCAAAACAAGTACAATGTCTTGTTAGGAAAATAGGGCCAATTTTAAGCGCAGTTAGTGCAAATAAAATGAGAATTATGTTTCTCATGTGATTTTCAATATATTCAACTAGCTTTCGAAAATAACCCATGCTCGAAATCCAGTGTTAGAAATCGCCACAAGCTCTCAACTAAGGAATTAAATTTTCGCCAATTTTTAGAATGCAACTGCTGAAACTCTCCACCGCAAACTGCTCTAAACGCGCCCAATTAGGGCAGAATATATCCAGAGAGCCCGACGATGTCTGCAGAGTCGCTCTGCCAACTCCGTTGAAAGCCTTAGTACAAAGTGCGTCGAGAGTGTGTACTATAAGTTACAGGCAATAAAAAGAGCGTGTCCTACTCCTGAGAACATTAAGTCCAGATTTCAAACTCCGAGTTTGAGCTAGTAACCCAATGTGAAGGCCATATTAGTAAGAGCTACCGAGAAGAAGGCCAATAGTGACGGGATACGACAGTTTATTGTGTCGATCATAACAATTTTAGGTTGTTCAATCAGTTAGTTATTTTTTATACAGCGGTTCAGCGTCATATGACATATTACACACCTTCAGAACTATTACTCCTAGGTAGATTCTGAAAATTATAAAATATAACTAGGACCTAATCGAGCTGAATTTCCAATCATATTTGACTACTTTTAAGGGGCAACTAATATCTCTAACTCATTATCATTCCCGAAACTCAACCTTTCCGGAATATTCAACAATTTGTTAGAATTCAAACCGCTGAAAAAGTTTACAAGAATTTTGATATCTTTTTTTACCTAACAGATAAATAGTATTTACCTATTTCTTGATGTGGGGTGAAAAGCGTTCAATTACATATTTTAGTCAATTCCAGACTACAAAAAATATATTTGGAATCAAACACTCTCTCTTTATTTTTTTTTGAAATGTGCAAAATGAAACCTCCATCTAATATAAATATTATAAGGGATAGAATCATAAGATTGAAATAATTGCCACTGAATTTTAATAATTGTTCCTAAACATCGGATTAATTTAATGTTGAATACTTGCTAAACTTAAAAATTTTAAAGCAACACAAAAGTAAATAAAGTTCGAGCTCAGAGTTAAACGATGCATTTTAGTTCATCCATGTAACTAGCATTTTGTATTTAGAGTGGAAACAAATTTGAAGCTGAAACTAAACTAAATGTTCATACATCCATCTCCATTATTAGGCATCCCAAATTCCCAAAAAGTACCTTATCTTTTAGAAAATAGTATTATATGATCAACCGGCGTGTATAAGAAATGCAGTAAAATATTTATTACTGGGTCCACACTGACGTGAACATTGTTAGCTAACTATGTTCACCTAGTAGCTAACATGAGACCTCATGAATAGCAATGAGAATACTAAGGACATTACTACACCACATAATAGTTACTCTAGTATACACATTAGTATGAAAAATCAGTAACTGCCACCATAATGTCAGAAAACAAATTTTACTGTGACCGTTAGATAATTTTACTGCGACTGTTAGAGAATCTTACTACGATTGGTAGCGAATTTTACTGCGACTGTTAGCGAATTTTACTATGACTGTTAGCGAATTTTACTACGAGACAGTTAGCGGGTTCTACTACGAAACTGTTAGCAAATTTTACTACGAAACTGTTAACGAATTTTAATATGACTGTTAGCGAATTTTGCTACGAGACTGTTAGCGAATTTTACTACGAGACTGTTAGCGAACTTTAATATGACTGTTAGCGAATTTTGCGATGAGACAGCGAATTTTACTACGAGAGAGTTAGCGAATTTTACCATGACTGTTGGCGAATTTTACTACGAGACTGTTAGCGAATTTTAAGACGAGACTGTTAGCAAATTTTACTATGTCTGTTAGCGAATTTTACGACGAGACTGTTGGCAAATTTTACTACGAAACTGTAAACGAATTTTACAATGATTGTTAGCGAATTTTGCTACGAGACTGTTAGCGAATTTTACAACGAGATATTTTAGCGAATTTTACAACGAAACTGTTAACGAATTTTACTATGACTGTTAGCGAATTTTACTATGACTGACTGTTAGCGAACAGGGTTAGTTATTATTGTTTGTGTCAGTGTGTACGTGGAGCAAACTGAAGTTCGTGAGCGAACAATGTTAGCTTGCAAATGCTTACATTATTCGCAAATGTTGTTAATGAACCTAGTTAGGTAACACTGTTCGCGTCAGTGTAGGCCCGGTTTAACAGGAGTATCTTGAGATGTGTAAAAAATGTTATACATAAATTACGAGTACTTTGAAGAGAAATAATGCTACTACTTTACTGAACCATAAAATCTTAGCACAGCTTAACATAACAAACTTTTGAATAAAACATGTGAAGATTTATTGATCCTTCGTAGTGGAGAGGAGCTTTCAATTCGATCATTCGGGCATAGGCGCATATTTCTTTACCACACTACTAAATAATAATATTAACACGTTTAAAGGAGTTTAAAGAACAACGTTGGAAACTTTTTATTGACCACGGCTATATTTAAGAATAAATAATGGTTATTTTAATATTATTTTGTATATTCATACATTTTATTGTTTCAGAAGTTGTATAAGCTATTGCTAATTTGACTTCATTTCAGTTTATTTGCATATGTATTCATTCAAATATAAACATTCTGAAGTTCTATTTATTTTCTTTTCAAATTTTGCACATTTTTTTAAAAAGACGCAATGAATTTTAGAAAGACTTCTCACTTACTAAAAAAATTCGTACTAAATAATTTTCGTACAACATATGAAAAAATGTTTTTCTAAATAACATTCACANAAAAAACTGTTTTTTGCGAACTTTGGACGCCATTTTGAAAATGAAGCCCAAAAATAAACCAGTTTATTGAATTCGGACATTTTTTTAATTTTTACATATTTTCAATTACTGAACTATTTTTTGGCACCTGAAAAAGTAATTTGATTGGACTACAAGAGAGTAGTTGCTCTCGATATGCAGCATCGACACGATACAACATTTGTTTACGTTTGAAATTACGTATAATAGAACACAGTTGCTTAGTACCACCACAGACAATATAGCTTATCGCCAACCTATTTTGTCTGTGGTACTACTAATACTGTATGTTTAACATGAGATATGAAATAGATTCTGTGTCAAAGTGAATTTCCAAATCTTGTAATTTGTAGTCAAAATTTAGTGTAGCTCTCTTTAAAAAAAAACAGCTTCACATGTCGGCGCTTTTAATTTCAGATGATTTAAAGTACACTACTGAGTAATTTTATCGATGACGTACTGTAGAAATAGTTAATCCAAGGACAACTCTGAAACTTCTTTCTAAATTCTTCAAGATCATCAGCAAAAAGTAACTGGAGAAGTAATTCTGGATGCAGTCATTTATGAATACAATGAACAGAAAGAGGTCCAAATTTGAGCCTTGTGGTGCCCTAGAATAGATATTATATTCTATGGATCTTGCATGTTCATATTTAACAAATTGCCTTTTGTTTCAGAAGTATGACTCAAGAAGATTTAAAAGACATTCAGAATATCCGATTTCTTAACTTATGTAGCAATACAATATGGTCAATTTTATAGAAACGAGTTAGTCGACCTTGAACCTATATATGAATATTTTGAAAAACATGCTAAATTTATCACACCTGATCCTTTTCCCACAAAACAATTCTAATCAGGCGAAATAAAACTTTTAGTAGGTATTTAATAAAACATTATACACTTATGTATAAATTAAATAATTGTCAAATAATGAGAATATGACTATCGATTTACCCATTCTAGAAATATGAAGAAATATATGAAATTTGTTCAAACTCTGACACTCTCCTCTTACACTGAATTTCCGATCACGGCAGAGGAATGTCAAGAGGCAACTAAGAATATTATAACTTTTAACATAACTCAGCTGATGACATCGTGCTCGTGTTTGTTTCAATTATTCACACCCTGTTTCAAGCGACAATGGTATCTCTTACCATTTTCTCCCCTCAAAATGGTGTAATAAAATCGTACTTTCCAGTATCGCCGTCGGAAAAATCTTTTTGTCAAAAAATAAAATAGATGTTTTATTATTTCGCATAAAAACTTGTGCTCGATCTCACGGAATCACTTTTGGTGTAGTTAAGCTTCACATATAGACGTCTGCGGCGGTCTAAAACGAAACTGTGCAATCTCCTTGAGACCCTGATTTTTTAGGTAATAAGATTTTATGAGTTTGCCTAAAGGTTTGAGATAAAAAGCGGATAACTTAGATAATCGATAAGTTAATGTAATTTACTTAATAAATATAAATATATTTGAACGTGAGTAAAGTATTTAAATTAAATTACCATGTTTTATAAGAACTTAATTAGAACTTGTTTCTAAATAGACAGTGCTTCCAAGATAAATTGCTGGAATTCACAGGACTGCCGCCCTCTGTAATGGACTCATTCATTTAAGACGTTACTTTCCAAAGTGAAGTAAAAATTAGGGATTAAGAGTAAACAAGAACACGAAACTGGCAGTAAAGTGAATGACTTGGTAAATGATAGACCTTAAAGTAGAAAGCACCCTTTTATTATTGTACTGATTCATTTATACAGTGATTCACAACTTATCCAAAAAAATTTGGGAATAGATGCGGCATGAGAAATGGAGTCAATATTGTAAAAAAATTTTTTGTAAAATCCTTATAGTTTCTGAGAAAAAAATTATTGAAGTTATAGCACATTAAACCACTACATAGCTGGACAACTGTAGTCTCTAGCGTCATTCGCAATACGCGTGGAGAGCCATGNATTTTACCATGACTGTTGGCGAATTTTACTACGAGACTGTTAGCGAATTTTAAGACGAGACTGTTAGCAAATTTTACTATGTCTGTTAGCGAATTTTACGACGAGACTGTTGGCAAATTTTACTACGAAACTGTAAACGAATTTTACAATGATTGTTAGCGAATTTTGCTACGAGACTGTTAGCGAATTTTACAACGAGATATTTTAGCGAATTTTACAACGAAACTGTTAACGAATTTTACTATGACTGTTAGCGAATTTTACTATGACTGACTGTTAGCGAACAGGGTTAGTTATTATTGTTTGTGTCAGTGTGTACGTGGAGCAAACTGAAGTTCGTGAGCGAACAATGTTAGCTTGCAAATGCTTACATTATTCGCAAATGTTGTTAATGAACCTAGTTAGGTAACACTGTTCGCGTCAGTGTAGGCCCGGTTTAACAGGAGTATCTTGAGATGTGTAAAAAATGTTATACATAAATTACGAGTACTTTGAAGAGAAATAATGCTACTACTTTACTGAACCATAAAATCTTAGCACAGCTTAACATAACAAACTTTTGAATAAAACATGTGAAGATTTATTGATCCTTCGTAGTGGAGAGGAGCTTTCAATTCGATCATTCGGGCATAGGCGCATATTTCTTTACCACACTACTAAATAATAATATTAACACGTTTAAAGGAGTTTAAAGAACAACGTTGGAAACTTTTTATTGACCACGGCTATATTTAAGAATAAATAATGGTTATTTTAATATTATTTTGTATATTCATACATTTTATTGTTTCAGAAGTTGTATAAGCTATTGCTAATTTGACTTCATTTCAGTTTATTTGCATATGTATTCATTCAAATATAAACATTCTGAAGTTCTATTTATTTTCTTTTCAAATTTTGCACATTTTTTTAAAAAGACGCAATGAATTTTAGAAAGACTTCTCACTTACTAAAAAAATTCGTACTAAATAATTTTCGTACAACATATGAAAAAATGTTTTTCTAAATAACATTCACATTTTAAAGAATTGATCCGTGACCACAATAACAATAAACAAAAATTATAAACTGATCAACTTGTAAAAAGTGAGATAAACCTTTATGTCAAAATGGGAACAACATTTTATTAAATTTACTTATAAAAGGAAATATAAAGTCAGAATAATATTAATCAAATAGATACCTCATCGGCATCGCCTGGTATCAGTATCCATTTGTTTCAGTATGAAATTATTTTTTATCAGGACGCGTGACAATTTCATGTATCCTGAAACGCGCGACGATATATTTCAATAATAAATCATATCGTATGTCACATAGTGCACGTAAACCCGGTTTATGTTTACACGTAATTGATCAATACTTGTACCGCAAATGGAAAATTAACGTGACTAATTATGAATTACGCGTTTTGCATGGACCTGTTCAATATTTAAACTTTAAAAGCATGTTTTTTTCATACCCAATCATATTACGTACACTAATTTTGTGCAGTTTTGTAAATAAAATGCATAGCGACAGCCATCCAATTGCATATACTTTTAATGAAATTTAACTTTAATATGCAAAATATTTCTTGTAATAGAACAGATATAGCTTATTGTTTTATATTATTTAAATAATATAAATTGTTCCTGAAGAGAATATTTTTCTTAACTTTGATTCAAGTTAGATACATAAAAGGCACTCCTTAGAACTGTGGTTCATAACAGACTAAGGCTATTCTGTAAAACAGAGCAACAAAAATATCGAAATGATTCTTTGGAGATGATGTAACTGACGCACAGTTCAATAAATGTCTGTTTGAGGAGACAAACAGCTATACATACAGGGTGGTTCTAAACGGAGTAGTTTTCTCCAACTTTTTGTGTTCTTTAAAAGTTTTTATCAGGAGTAGTATAAAACAACTCATTTTTAATAGAAGTATCTATCTGTGCGAGTGTTTACATTCAATATTGTATTTTGTGTGTTATTTATTTTGTAGTTTAAGTCTACCAATAAGAAGAGATTAGGCTGTTTCCAGCTCGAAAACCTTTTATAGGTTTCCTAAACACTGGTGGATACGAGAATTGTGCCCCTAGGAGAACATACGCAGATGGTTGTGTAGTGGAAGAACAAATTTTGCACTTTCTTGAAGCAGATTCCACTAGAAGTACTAGGAATATTTGGTGAAAAGTTAGAGTTGTTTTATTGGATTGTGCTTAGAAACCTCAAGGAACGTTTGGGCGTTTTATCCTTATCATGTAAAAAGAGTACAAATATTCTTATCCAGTAACTTCCAGATGAAATTTTTGTGTTTATTCTCCAAAATCAAAGAAATCCAAACTTTTGTTCCTTGTTTACCCGAAATGGAAATTGAAATTTTTATAATTTTTACAACTGGGTAGATAAAAATCCCATTTGTACCTACTAAGAAAAAAGAAATTGCAACACGAATTTTTCGTTAATTTATGCACCGGAGTGGCAGCAAAGTAAATTATGGAGCTATAGGGGGTGTTAATGAACTTATGTCAAAAATTTAAAGGGGTAAAAAAGAAGCAAAAACTGAGTTAACTGATGTCACAAACTTGTATCGGAAGTTTAAGGTCATAAAGAAAAAAGCTAATTAAAAATGTGTTTAAATTTGTTTTGGAACTGCTGAAATACATGTATTTTATTACGGCGAGTACTTACAAACAATTCTGTAAAACTTTTTACGAGTTTGTAGTTTTCTTATGAAGCCGGACTATATTCGAAAGTCAGTTTATAATACATTGTTGTACTGATTGCTGTGCTGTTTTTCGAGAGAGAGAGATTTAATAGCCGTATTTCCAAGTTTTCTTTTGAAAATGACGCATTTATTTAGCAATCGTGAATATTATGATATGCTCATAATTTATGGCGAAGCAAATGAAAAGACCCTGCAAGATATCCTGAACGACGTGTTCCCGGACCGCGAACATTTATTGTTGTAGCGCAAAAAGTTTTGGATACCTGTGAAGTACAACCGCGTCGAGGTCGCGACGGTGGCTCAGGGCGACCACTAAGAATCTTAAATGTCAAGGAGATGATTTTAGATCTCGTCGAAAAAGATCCGCATCGTAGCACCAGAAATATCGCACAGCAAGTAAATATTTCGCATCCTGTTGTGTGGCGGACATTACGACGTGTTCAAGCGCAACGTTACAACGCGTGCGAGCGAATTGGATACGTCGCGTTGAAGCTTGTGTGCAAGCAAATGGTGGGTACATCGAACATCTTCCATGAACATCGGGAGTTCTCAAGAGGTGGCTCCTTGCAATGTTGAGAAATGAGTTGACAGAGTTATGTATTAGAAGATGTGCCTGTTCAACCTCATTTGGGTATCTGGTATTTACATAATGAGGCACATTAGCTACTCGGTCGTGAAGTACCTCAATAAAAATTTTAGAAACTTATGGGTAGGAAGAAATGAACCCAATCAGTGGCCCTCAAGATCTCCTTATATCAATCCTTTATACTTGTAGGATCATATGAAGTACCTACATAGTCTACGCCGAAATACGAAACTAATTGTTCTTCTAGAATAAGATAAAAAATATACTTGGAATTCTGGAAAAGATTGAGAAAACTGGCTAAAACGATATTGTAGTATAGATTCATGTGGTGCATATTTTAAACATTTAATATGAAAAAAATATTAAAATATTATATCTTAATTGTGGGTGTAGTTAGAATGATGTAAATTAGTAATAATTAATTTAAGTAAATAGGTTTTTCATATTGTAATTAACTATTTGGTAAAAACAATGCAAATAAACAACCATTAAATTTACCAAAGTTATATCTCTAACACTTTCAATATAAAATATAATTTCCTTCATTTTTATCTCATGATAAATTAAATGGTGTCCCTACACATTTAAGAGGTATCACTAGAACTTGGCTTACTTTAGCATTGCAAATTCCTGAAAAATTCCTGGCATAAATAGTCTACTCGGAGAGACGAAAAGAATATTGGATTAACATTTTTGACTTGCAAATTCGGCAGCCGCGTCACCTACTTAGTTTCCTCATCTGTTTCCTGAGATCTCCGCCGGTTTAGTTAAACACAAATTACATTTTCGCCACATAACTCCACCCCCCTAATAAATTCACTTTGTGCTTCGACTCCCACTAATTGTCTCCATCTGCTTACCACAAGAACGCCTCTCCCTGGGACAGCTTTCCATTATCGCACTTATTCCATTACTGTTTAACAGTTGCGCACAGTAAGATAAACTACCTGTTCCTTTTGTTAAGTGGTGACAAGTGGGTGGGCTTCACGCTTACGTTACTTGTCACTGCGCTGTTTTTGACCAAACCAAAAATATATTTATATCGCAAGAAAGATGTAGAAAAAGTATTTCCAAATATTGTAAATCAATATCTCAGTAGATTGCCACAAGTTGTCTGTTAATACTGCGTTTACTTTGCTTGATTTTTAATGATATTATTAAAATTTACAATAAAAAATGATAAGGTTGCAAATAGCAGCACTATACAGGGTGTCCCATAAGCACATGATAAAAAGGTACTGCGACATTCTTTGGCTCAAAAGAAGACGATTTGACCTAACTTTCATTAAGAAAAAATGTCTGCCTCCTCTGCTATTGACTGTCAAAGTTCTTGAAAAAAAATATGTTTTTTGTAATATCTGGAGAATGTTACGATGGATTTTAATTAAACTTGCTATGGACTTGTTCCTAAGTAAAACTCATGTTTTGATGAAGCAACCGCGTCCATCTACCTTGGGTTAGTTGTAAATTCTTGAGTATCTTTGTACAAGAATTACCAGAACTTTTTATTTGGTCGCTGGAATTAATTCATTTTATTTTTATTGATGCATCAGTCCTTTTCGAGATTTTCGTGATCTTAGTAAAATCTTGTAGCATTCATAGTTTTTACACAAAAATTTTTTTTTCAATTTTAGACAATCATTATCACTACTACTCAAGTTCAACAAATACTCACTACAATCACTACTATCGTAGTAAGTATTTTGATGAAATCTTGTAGCATTCATAGTTATTACGCAAAAAATTGTTTTCTGTTTCGTTACGTTTTAACAATTTTAAATGTATCGCAGTAAATCTGCCCTTTTACAAGAAGCAGCTTTCTCTAATAATAATTGCCAATTCTTTTACCTAGGATATCAATATTGAGTAGTGTTCGCAACTTTAAAGTCTGTCGCAATGCGACGGATTGAATATCATTTTACTTCATTAGATTTATTTTTTGTTAACTCAAAAAATGTAAAGACGTACTTTGGAAAGACATAATTCTCTTTATTGAAACTGGATGATAGTTACATAGATAAGATAGATGATGGCGGAATTACAAGACATGTTCGATTGCCCCCCATTTTCCGCGATGCATAGCTGGATCCTTCGATTGAAATTGAATTGAGCCATCCTCAACAATTTTGGATCTTTCCGTATTACGTTCGCCTCGTTTTGAATTCTACGCAATAATTCTTCCTAGGATTCCACAGGAGTAGCGTAAACTTTATTCTTCAAGGCTCGCCATAGCAAAAAATCTAACAACGTTAAGTTGGGGGACCTGGGGGGGGTCATTGGTCATTCGAAGGAACATCGCTCCCTCTTCTTCCGATCCACTTGTGTGGAAAAGTATTATTCAAATGTGCAGGCAGTTACAATTGCACTAAACTGCGGAGGAGCACCATCGTGCATGAACCACATCTGAGCACGAAGATCGAGAGGGACATCTTCCATTAGAACCGGAAAAGTATTCGTCAGAAAAATGAAATAATTTTCGCTATTCAAGCAGAGCGGCTTGACATAAGGACCCAGAAGGATGTCACCGATAATCCCGGCCCAAACATTTATTGAAAATTCCACCTGAAAGTGGGTAATACGCCTCGCATGAGGGTTTCTTCTGCGTAATGGTGAATAAAATTCGGCTGGTAAAATTTGGATCGTGTGCCGACGCTCCAAATAAAAAGGCGAAATTGAAGTCTTCTCTCAAAATGGTATAGTAAAAGCTCCTGAACAGACCTCACATGACAAGGATGGAGAAGCTGCTGTCTTATGATGCGATTAATTGTACTTTTTGGTACGCCAAATTGCACTGTTAGACGGCGAGTACTGATATTTGCATCTTCAGCGACCCTATTTAAAACGTCTCCCACAACTGCTGCATTTCGTAGTTGAGGACGACTCACACAGTCAACGGCTCGAACACCAAATTACCCAGTCTCCCACAAACTCTTTTCAATCCATGTAAATCGGTAATTTGGAACCCGTCGATTTGGGTATCGCGCCGCGTAGACGCGTACACTCCCACCCAAGTTGTCTTCACAAAACCCTAAAAGTAAATTCACGCAACAGCGATTTGCGAATTGCGATTAACGATTTTACGATTCATACGACAAAAATTTAACATTCGTTCATGCACATACGCGAAAACTAGTTACTTTTAAATTTCTTGTGTTACTTGCCNAGAAACAACCATTAAATTTACCAAAGTTATATCTCTAACACTTTCAATATAAAATATAATTTCCTTCATTTTTATCTCATGATAAATTAAATGGTGTCCCTACACATTTAAGAGGTATCACTAGAACTTGGCTTACTTTAGCATTGCAAATTCCTGAAAAATTCCTGGCATAAATAGTCTACTCGGAGAGACGAAAAGAATATTGGATTAACATTTTTGACTTGCAAATTCGGCAGCCGCGTCACCTACTTAGTTTCCTCATCTGTTTCCTGAGATCTCCGCCGGTTTAGTTAAACACAAATTACATTTTCGCCACATAACTCCACCCCCCTAATAAATTCACTTTGTGCTTCGACTCCCACTAATTGTCTCCATCTGCTAACCACAAGAACGCCTCTCCCTGGGACAGCTTTCCATTATCGCACTTATTCCATTACTGTTTAACAGTTGCGCACAGTAAGATAAACTACCTGTTCCTTTTGTTAAGTGGTGACAAGTGGGTGGGCTTCACGCTTACGTTACTTGTCACTGCGCCGTTTTTGATCAAACCAAAAATATATTTATATCGTAAGAAAGATGTAGAAAAAGGATTTCCAAAAATGGTAAATCAATATCTCAGTAGATTGCCACAAGTTGTCTGTTAATACTGCGTTACTTTGCTTGATTTTTAATGAGATATTATTATTGTTATTAAAATTTACAATAAAAAATTATAATGTTGCAAAGAGGAGATGTATGAGGATAGTACAACAGATTTCTACAAAAATTGAAATAAATGATCTGATAAGTAGTATTTTTATACTTGTATGTACATGCTGATCGATTTAACCGAAGAAAGGAGTTTTTCTGGGAAACGGCCGAGAAAAATAAATTATTTTAGAAAATATTTCATTTTTGCTTACTTTTACTAGAAGTTAGGGCAGAAATACAGAAATTATCTTTACGACGCTAGGCGTCGCGGCGCTTCAAACATTTTTTTCCTGCAACATATTTTTTTTTAATATGTCACGATAAAAATTCCCTTAATTTTGAATATTTTTCCTATATAACATTTTTTTATACTCCTATTATTTAAAAAGTTACGGGCAATTCTCTAGTGAATTTCTCTATCTCATAATTATTATTGCAACGATGTAGTCAGCGATATAGACCTTTTTCAATGCACTTGCTGGTTCAATATAACAATAACTACTATTCTATTTACAATGAAAAACGTATTCATTATAAACAATTTAATAACACAACTGTGTATACAAACAACAATTACATTAATTTGTCCACCTATCATATAAGGGAGACCATAGCAATATAAAGAATATCAACTGAAATACGTAAATAGAAAAGGAATATCAAATGAAATAAATAAAAATAAAAATAAATAAACACAATACTTAATGTTTTAATAGGTGTTCAATGTGAGCACCATTATTATTTAAACACAACACTGGACGTTACTTTTTTTAAAATATTGTCACGTATTTCAGCACAAGCAGCAGTGATTTTCTGCTTTAAGTGATTAATACTGTTTGTTTTAGTTTTATACACAATATTTTTTAGGGCTTCCCACATGAAGAAATCAAGAGGGGTTAGATCTGAGGCTCTCGGAGTAAATTGTAAAGGGCCATTAGTACCTATCCACTTATTTTCAAAGTGCAAATTTAAATAGTTTTGAACAACTGCAGCATTTTGGTAAGGTGCCCCCATCCAGTTGAAACCACAGGTGTCTCCTAATTTGAAGTGGCACATTTTCTATAAGAATAGGAATATCATTTGCAAGAAAATTGCAATATCTTTGTCCCGTTAAGACACCATCATAAAAATATGGACCTATTAAATAGTGCCCTACAATTCCACACCATACATTGACACTAAAGTGACCCTGCCTTTGAACTTCTCTAATAGTATGTGGGTTTTCGTCCGACCAATGATGAGTATTTTTCCGGATTGGGATGCTATGACTAATAAAATGACTCCCGTCTGTCCACAAAATGTGATTATACAAATTAGGATCATCATCTAATGCAACTAAGAACTGAGAAATAAAATTTTTTTCGCCGTTCAAAATCTCCAGGATTTAACTCTTGCACACTATGGATTTTATAATCGTGAAATTTGTTAATTTTTAAAACTCTTTGAATTGCATTATTTGTCAAATTTAACTCTCTCGGAGCCTTTCTAATCGATGCTTCAGGTTCATTTTCGAAATAGTTTATTATAATTGCCACATTTTCATCAGCGGTTACTGCTTTTTGTGTCATCCTGTTAACTAAAAATGATTTCTTATTCTGACAGAGAACATTTTCCAATTTGCTAAATATTTGATGATTTGAATGATTTATTTCGGTATATTTCAGTAATTTTAATTTTCTTGCCCGTAATGCATTTTTCTGGGCTTCTCAGAAAATTAACAGCATATCCACTCTTTCGTCATGGGAAAACATTTTATTACTGCTACTTTTCAGTAACTACTACTAATGAAAGGTCACAACACTTCAAAAATTAATTCTATAAACTCTATAATGATTATTAAATCCCTCAAAATTCTACACTTCTTATTGAGAATATGTCATATGAAAACAAATACTGTTTTTTGCCTAGCCCGCTTGTATTTATTCAAAAAATAGTAAAGTAAAATAATAAAGTATCACAACAGATAAAAATTTGGCAATTGTTTTTCACTGTTGGACAATTGGCATTGGAGAATTACAGCAAAGCTTTTAAACTTTAGTGTCATTTAATATGTTTATATAGTTTGATGATGGTGTCTTATTAACAAAGTACGATTTGGGAATCGACAACATTTTAAATAATGGGAACATAAAAAAACCTTATATAGGAAAAATATTCTAAATTAAGGAATCTTTATCGTGACATATTAAAAAATATATGTTGCTGGAAAAAAAATTTTTGAAGCGCCGTGGCGCCTAGCGTAGTAAGGATAATTTCTGTATTTTGACCCTACCTTCAAGCAAAAGTAATCAGAAATGCAATAGTTTCTAAAATAATTTATTTTTCTCAGCCGTTTCCCAGAATAACTCATTTTTTTATGGAACACTCTATATATTATACTATTTTTGAATTGTACGGTAAATTCTAATCACTTTTTGTAGAACATACCATATCTCTAAAATCAGCGGTTTTCGTACTAATGACGTTTGAAATGTGATTAATGGAAAAAAATATGTTTAGTCATAAAACATTATTTAAATACCAATTTATAATAAATGTTCAATGTTTTATCCGTTTACTTCAATACGTTTTTGTAATGGAAGGACTGTTTCCCGTTGAACGTTTTCAATTACATCTGCTGGAATAAGTCTTATTTCCTATCGTATTCTCTGCTTCAGGTCATCAAGATTATTTGATCTATTCACATAAACTTTAAATTTCAAATAACTACATAAGAAGAAATCTACAGGGGTTAAATCCAGTGACCTTGGTGGCCACTCAATAGGACATCTGCAACCAATCCATTTATTAGAGAAAATTAAGTAAAAAAATTGTGGAACTGTAATTGCAAAATGAGGAGGTGCCCCATCGTGTTGGAACCATATGCCACTATGAGGAATATCTGGATCTTTTGGATTAGGAAACACAACACCTAAAGCGGGAATTAGTTCAAACTGAAGAAAGTCTAGGAAAAAATACTAAACGCCGTGTCCGAGCGTTTTTTCACAAAATAATTACCTAAATATTAAAGAATTTGTTCCTTTCATCATGAACGCACTATATAGTAAAATTGTGATAATTCATGCTGAATTTATTTCCAACTTGAACAATAAATCCTTGAAAATTACATTTAGTAGGAGTAATGCCATATATCTTGCAAACAAATATATTTTTTTAACGCTTCTAAGTAAAACTATATTTCATAAATCGTCGATTAAGGATAGGAATTTCAGTTGGATTAAATAAATAAATATTTATAAAGGAATCAATTTCACAAATGTACATTTTTTCACATGAATTCAACTCATCATGACATAAAAGCGCGTTTTAAAAAAGCTTCATCGACAAAAAATTCCAATAGTGCCGCTTAAAGCAAATGCCTCATGCTTCTTACATACATTCGATGATGACATTCCCAATGTGTGTAAATAGAAAAATAAGATGTCTACATTATCGACAAGTATCTGTTCTTTACATGTTTTGGATAGTATGAGAAAATAAGTTTGATTAACTTTTTAGTGACGTGACGGAGACGTTTTCAATTAATTTTTCTAGACTGATAAAAACTCCCAGCGATTTACATACATTTCAACATTTTAGTATATGTATATCTAGCTACCAATATAATCCAGTTGCGTAAATTTGATAAAATCGTTTGATATTTTATTTATACTGGCTTTAGTGAAAATATAATACTAATGTTACGCATATAGTGTAAATCATTTCGAGCTCCGAGGGTAATACTTGTTAAACAGATTTTTATAAACATACCCCTTAAAATTGATTAAAGAATAACCCAAAAAGTTGATTTTTATTTCATTACAGCTATTAACAAAAGATATTTCTATCATTTTTTAAAACCTTACGTAAAACTTTATGTAATTTTCAGTGGTGTTAAAATAAAAATCATATAGCGTGGAGAGCCCCAGCTACTCCAAATACTCAAATCCGTTTTTACAATTAGTATTAACGTTGCGATAGTATTTATCATAGTATTTTAGTAGTTAGTGCCAAAAATTTCTTACGTATATAGCAACTCGGAGTTGATGGATATTGTTTTAATTTATGGTGAAGCAAGACAACATTTGTGTTACGGTGAAGCATTTGTGTTATGGTGAAGCATGACAACATTTGTGATAATTCGCAGAAACTGTGTTTACACGTCGCACAGTGGGAAATATTGGAAAAAATTCTCGCCACTCGCCAATTTTCATCTTATCGTCGTGAGGTTTTTTCGAAAAACTCTTTTTTTTGTTTTTTAATGCTTAGGGAGGGCCCCAACCTCAATGTCGAAGAAAAAAATTTTAAATACTCGATGTTCAGTTGCAGAAAATTTTTTTTAAAAGTATCAGCTATCAATAAAAATTGATTATTATGACCCTTGATGATATATTTGGAGTTAGGTTTTTGAAGAAAAAACATCAGATATATCAAGGGTCATAATAAGGGGCGCTCCATAAGCATTAAAAAAAGGGTTTTTCGAAAAAACCTCACCGGAATATGAAAATTCACATTACAACGAGATTATTTAAAAAAAATCACGACGAGACGATGATAATTGGCGAGTGGCGAGAATTTTTTCCAATATTTCCCACTGTGCGTCGATGGACAAAATTGAACAGTTGTTGTAACATCAGGTATGCCAAATTACTTTATTAAGTAAAACCACAAATTAATTTAATTAATTAATAATAACAATAGAGGCAGAATCAGTTGAATTTGCTGATATAAAATAGGTGTTATAAAATTCTATTTATTTCTTTCCTTGCGAAATTCTTTTAAGTTTTTATTACACTTCGCCTTGTGTAAGGTCAGGTTTTACAGTGGACTAGTTTCCAGTGCCATGTAGAGGTGTATTTTTAAATTGCCCTTTTTAATTTTTTTACAAAATTGTGTTTGTAAGCGTTCCTTGTACATCCAAATTTTTTTTTGGATAAGTTCTAAATCACCCTGTATACAATAAATACAATTTCATTTATTTCCGCAAACAGGCAGGAAAGCCGACGTAGTGTTCCCAGACGAAAAGGTGACGGTAGCTTTTGAGTGCTCCGAGAGGGAAAGCCGACCCTCGGACCTTCAGGGGCCAATAATTCTAGAATCAGGCAGGAAAGCCCTCGCCATGTTTCCAGACGAAACGGTAACGGTAGTTCCTGAGTGCTTCGAGAGGGCAAGCCGGCCCTCGGATCTTCAGGGGCAAGGATAGGGAACGTTGGTAAGAAAGCCGATACCAAGGGAGAGAGGACTTACTTCGTGCTGAGGAATGCCGGTCAACACTACTGTTTCTTCACGCACCAATATCCTTGGTAGGAAAAATGACTTCGGATGGGACGCGGTTGAGCGAAACTATCGCTCTTTACCCACACTGACTTTTCATTCTCGAAACTCAGCTTTTATAGCCGACTGGTGACGTGACAAACTATTCACCGGATATTTGTTTAGACTCACATTAAATACAGAATTAGGTTCATACATTATAAACATAGGAAAAGACAAATCATTCATGGGATATCTGCGTAACTAAATTATTATTTTTATTTTTTATTTTGGTTGGGGTTCATTACAATGTTTAAGTTCAAATATAAATAAAACTTGATATGTTGGTCATATTATTTTTTGACATAGTAGCCAAAGTATTTGCATTTACGGAAATGATGAAAATACTCCGACACCTAACCAACTTTGTTCATGTTTTCTTTGTAAGTAGGTTACCCTCATTTTGTAATAAAGCTTTCTTCCGGTTGATATATTTTTTGTATTCTTAACGGTTTTTATGTAATGAATTATTTTATTTATTACCATCGCATTTTCGATGCAAATTGGATGTAATTGTTATCAAAAATGACGAAATAAAGCTTTGTGGAATTCAATAACTTGTATTCGAATGTTCGTTCTCGAAAATTATTCAAAACAATCGCCATTTATAATGTAATAATAAAATACGGTATAATTTGAAAACAACAACATTCCATTATGATTTTTCCTGACTCTGCCTATTCGTACGTTTTCTCATAATAAATCTGGGACACCTTATCTTTATGACTGTTTAACAAGATCTAATACAAAAAATTTATTACAAAGTACAATGCTTTATGGAAAACATTACACTTTGTTCAACTTATATAAATAAAAATAAAATATAAATTCAGAAAGTAGTTATTTCCAGTTGCATAATATATGGTTGTGGATTTTTTATACATGGGCTCGCTCTGTAAATAGAATTGGTTTATTATTAACCTATTAATAAGTTGCTGAACGATTTATTCTCAAATTTTACTATTTTTTACTACTATTACCATTTTCTGTCAGATTTTCAGATTACGAACAAAAGTAACATGATGGAAAATGGTCTTTACTTAAATATGCCAACATGTTTTGGGTACGAAAATACTAATTTTTTTTTAATTCGTCTAATATTCCAACAATAAAAACTTAATTCTGTTGTATATAAACTGATTACTTTTGCTTGTAAGTTTAAGAAAATTGTCATCAAACATTTTTTGCTACAAATATGTCCATCTTGATAAAATGACAGGATTTACCAAACATACTGACGACACCCACATGTATCATCCTCCTTACAGCAAGGAATACTTGTGCATGAGCAGCTAACAGAGTCATAAATCTTATGACAGTATGATTCCGTGTACTTAGCACAAGATCCTCGTGTATTAGCATCCTACACACTTTACACAAAAGTATACTAACCGGCAGTGGCATTGAGAACATGGACATTAATAGATGCTGGGACAGCATTAGAGGGTTTGCACGTGTAGTTGCCGTTGTGGCTCTTGTCGGCCTCCTGGAGTTGCAGGATGCTCGAGCTCCGCCCCTCCTTCACTGTGACGCCCGGGTCGTAGTTGATCATACGTTGTTCATGGTACCAGAACACGAACTCCGGGGGCTCCGTGGAGTCCCGTAACGTGCACACAAGTCTTAGGAGAGAGCCGGCACGCAGATATAGGTCTGGGGCCCCTTGAACCTCCGCTAGAGCCGCTGAAAAAAAAACCATCATTTATTAAATTACAGAAAAAAATGTATCGCAGATATACGGGATATTAAGCCAAGTCAAATGAAACTGTTTGCTCGATTAACGGCTTGGTTTGTTCCGTCTCTAGTTCTCTTTTTAAATTATCACTTTAGTATTCTCTAATTTGGATTCCAGGTAAATATTCCAACAGCATTGAAAATATCAAGCCTCATCTAACCTTTGTAACCTTTAAAGTTGACAACGTGTCCCCACCTATTGGCATTCATCTAAGCAACTATTGGATAGATTTTCATTTCTCAGTCTGATAGACGGAAACTTTGTTCCTTAATATTCTTATATCAATATCAATTGTCCGAATATATTCCACATGTTAAATATCCATGTGTCTAGCTACCTTTGGAACACGAAACTTCAGAACATTTTATCTTACCACTCCACAAACAAATGCCTTGAAGTTTTCGTCCTTTTATACGAGTGTAATATGTGTCAAAATTGTACTGATATACAAGAACAGCTTGATATATTTGACGTTAATATTACTGATATAAAAAATCTATTTGTAAAGTAATTAGATACTTAATACTATTTTAATTATTATAGGTATACAGGGTGTTAATAAACTTATGTCAAAAATTTAAAGCGATGAAAAAGGAGCAAAAACTGAGTTAATTGATGTCACAAACTTGTATCGGAAGTTTAAGGTCATAGAGAAAAAGGCTAATGAAAAATGCGTTTAAAACTGTTTTGGAACTACTGAAATACATTTATTTTATCGCGACGAGTACTTACAAATAATTCTGTAACACCTTTTACGAGTTTGTAGGTTTCTTATGAAGCCGGACTGTATTCCAACTCTCACAGTGCTACACTTTTTTGCGAGAAACCCCCTTAAGTGACTTTTTCGTGGGCCCCCTTGTCTTTGGAACCAGAAAAATTTCGTCGCAAATTTGATTTTTTAAAAAATTATTAGTTAGCTAGAAAGCCATTGAATTTAGAAACTTTTTTGTCTCTTGATATTTGTTTCGTAAAACGCAATGTTTTTGAGGAAAATGGCGAGTCGAAAACATTGCCTTTTATGAAAAATGTATAAAACGACAAAAAGTTTCTAAATTTAATGGCTTTCTAGTGGACTAATAATTTTTAAGAAATTTAAATATTCGACCAAATTTTGTTGGCTTCAAAAACAAGGGGGCCTACGAAAAATTGTCTTACGTGGGTTCCCCGCCAAAAACGTAGCACCATCGGATTTCTCATGTCATAAAACCCCTGTGTACCAAATTTAGTGATTTTCGTACAACAGGGTTCTGAGATATAAAAAAAAATATTCTTAGGGGTGGATTTCAGGGGGCTGTAACTCCGAAAGAGGGGGCCACTTGGCAAAAATAAAAAATACGGGTCCCCTAAATTTGTTTTAAGAATCTGTGACCAAATTTCGGGACACCCTGTATTTAAAACAGTTTCTTTTACTGAAGTTACTAAATAATAGTTAATAGTTACTAAACACAATGACATGTCTCAAAAACAAAAAGATTCAAGGTCACTCGCGTTCAATGCTAAATATCAAATGGATCTTCAACTTTTTAGCTAGTACCTTTTTTATACAAGATTGGACAAATTTCACTTGGTTCCTGAAATGCAAAAATTAAAAAAAGAGCCCATGATGGAGAATGAGATAGAAATGCAGGCAGAAGGTAACCCGTAGTCTCCACTCCACTACTTTATCATTACACATCCTGCCGACAGGACTCAAATGAATTTGGTTTAAATCGCACAGTAAAATAATGTGAAATATGAAATAAATTACAGCACATATTTATATGGATTTATGTTGATAACTTTAATATAAGTACCCTATAATTGTAGTTGGCACCAAGATTGTTGTGAGGATTGTTACATCTCTACATCTCTACATCTCTACATCTTTGAGATATATTTGTTACTCAGTATTTCCTATTAAAAGAAAACATAAAAACATTGGTAGAAACTGATATAAACAAAGTTATTCACAGGGTCACACAAAATGTCACAAATAACCCCAATTACCTAGTTCGTATTAACAAGTCTCATTACCCTATGTCGTCGTCGGAATAACAATTTACTCAAATAAAATATGGATTTTGATCGGAGCACTATACTTGAGAGAGAACGATTCTCCTCAATATTTAACAAAAAGTCCGTGTCATCTTGTTCCATTTTAGTTTTGCACATTTTTCTCTTAGTGCCTGATTGTTTTGTTCTTTTTTAATTTCTTTCAATTCTTTTCTCTTAAGTTCACTTTCTAGTTTCTCCTGTTCGGCCCAAATTGCTATTTGGCCGAGTTCTCGTTCTCTTCCGGAAGCAATTCGTTTTCCAATTTTTGGCGACACTGGAAGTAATTTCTTCATAGCAGGTGAACTTCTAGGTGTTACTTCCATTTTGGCTACTTCTCTTCCATGCCCGTTTGATATATTCGGGAAAACATCCTGCATTTCATCACCGATAGATACATTAGAAACAGTTTGATGTATATGGTGCAAAGTCATATCGGAAAAGTCAGTATTTTCTGAATTTGGATGGTTTGTAAAAGCTGCAGGAAGAAAATCGTCATCAGCAAAGATGTTCCTCTTACAGGGATAAATTCCAGCTGCTCTAAGTCCAGCTTGATTGTTCCTTGGACTTGCCACCAAAGGATAGGCATCTTTTGTGATTTTTGGAATATTGTATATTGACGTGGTTTTATATGGATTAATGCATATCCGGCAGTCGCAAGTAGTATCAATATATTTCTTCATAGGACCATATACTGACCAACCTAAAGATTGTAATTTGTGGGTGCTGTGTGGTAAGGAGATTATCGCCGCTCCTGATATCCCCCATAAGCTGTTAATATTCATTAGAAATTAATACTCATCTTAAATATTATAATTTATTTTCAATCATAGTATGAAAAAAAGTGATTCACAACTTATTTAAAGTTCAAGAATGTTTTAAATACTTACAACAGAGCAGATGCTTCAACTACGTATTGGAACGGAATGGTTCTTAATGTTATTCTTTAATACATTAATATTAACTACCTGAGACAGAATCGCCTAGCTAGTGAGAATGACCTGTTGATTAAGTCTTCGTCCATTACAATAATTTTCCTGAAACACCAAGAGGCGTTAATTTTATTAATAAAAGATTATCATTAACACGGTTGAGTGCTTTGAGAACTACTCGTATAAACACAGCCACTAAGATTAATTCCTAAATGTTTCATTATATACGAGAATGGTCTGAAAAGTTTTCGACCTAACAAAGATACAAGACATTTTTTCAGAATTTTTTTTTTATTTTTCAACATAGTCTCCTTGTAACTCTACACACTTCTCCCAGCGATGCTCCCATCTCTGTAACCCGTCCAAATAGTACTCAGCGTTTTTCTCTGCAAAATAATTGTTCACGAAGGTGATTGCCTCTTCATTTGACGAAAATCTCTGACCTCCGAGCGCAATTTTTAGATGAGGGAACAAAAAGAAGTCGCTTGGGGCTAGATCTGATGAGTAAGGCCAATAGTCAAGCAGTTCAAACCGTAATTCGCGGATTTTCGCCATGGCAATCGCTGAGGTGTGAGACGGTGTGTTGTCTTGGTGAAACAGGATTTTCTTTTTCTGCAAATGTGGCCGTTTTTCCACAAGTTCTGCCTTCAGCTTGTCAAGTAATGATGCGTAATATGCTCCTGTGATGGTTTTTCCTTTTTGAAGTTAATCGACTAAAATAACTCCATGACTATCCCAAAAAACAGTCGCCATCAATTTCCAAGCCGAAAAAACAATTTTTTGCTTTTTTTGAAGCCTGTTCTCCCTTTGCAGTCCACTGTTTGGACTATATTTTTGTTTCGGGCGTATAATGGCGTATCCAAGTTTCATCTACAGTAATTAATCGGCGCCAAAACTCGGATTTATTGCGCTTAAACTGCGCCAACAGAGCGTTGGAAATGTTCATTCGAACACGTTTTTGGTCTAACGTGAGCAAATGCGGCACCCAACGCGCGGACAGCTTTCTCATGTTTAAATGTTGATTTAATATGTGACAAACACGTTATTTTGACATGTTCATAACCTCTGCTATCTCTCTCACTTTAAATCGGCGGTCGTCTAGCACAATTTGGTGAACTTTGGCGATGTTTACGTCGGTAGTTGCAGTTTTTGGAAGTCCCGAACGTTCATCGTCTCCCAAGCTCTTGCGGCCACGTTTAAATTCTGCTGCCCAAAATTTCACTGTGGTAAATGATGGTGCAGAGTCCCCATACACAGAATCCAACTCATCTCTGATTTGCGTAGGCGTATTGCCTTTCAAAAACAAATATTTAATAACAGCTCGATACTCGATTTTGTCCATTTTCATAAAAACACTCACATCAACTCACTCAAACGACTGTTACATAACAACTGCGCGCCCAAAATGGCTGAAACTTTGGTGAGTAACTGTCAACAGATGAACAACGAAATTCACTAGTTTTTATTTACGAGTGCTGCCATTTTCATGTTGAGGTCGGAAACTTTTCAGACCACCCTCGTAATTACAGTTTAGGATCAGTATTTAGACATTCCACAAATTATCATTCTCATCGGTAATTTTGTTTTAAATCATTATTATCCTTACCCAAGAAATTATGTTTTATTTCCACGGATTTGCCGATGCATATTCCAGTTCAAATTGTGAAAACTAATAATGTTTATGTATGTATACCACAATATATATAAAAATACTTTTAAAATAATTAGCACATAACAGCAGCGACGTCCATCACTATTACAAATTAATGGCGACATAAAAATTCCATTACCCAAATGCACACCACTAAAATATAACGCTTTATTATTTAATGCTCCCGGAACATAAATGCGTCACCTTCCCTGCTCACAAATTGTTTGCAAATCTCTTAATCCACTTTTCCTTTTAATCTCCCCAGATATATATCCAAAACTTTGTTGAATTTTGGTCTTTTATGTAGAACGTAGTTTTAATTAGACAAGTTAAAGTAATTAACACGCAAATGTTTGAAATTATAAGTACATTTTAATTGGGAAAATACCACTTTCGAAAATGCCAGGGAAGTACTAAGAGGGTATCAGTTTCAATTAAATCGGTTTGTGTAACTAGGAAATAGTACTTGTTACTTCTGTGTAACCAAAACTAAGCTGATTTACAACCAAAATTTAAAACTTATCAAAATCATTGCGATAATTGTTTAATTCAAGTAAATGTCCACTTTTATAAATTTCTTAAACTATTCTTATCAGTCATAATAAATTCGCAGGACGGAAATCTGACACTGAACTAAAATTATTATTTAAGAATAACGAGGGCATCAATATTTCCAACAGAAGAGTCTATTCACATCATGAGAATAAGATTGGAAATAAAGAAGGGAAACGGAAGCTGTAAGTTATATATATCAGCTCTGCAGGCCTAGTAGGCCCATGGCTTGTTTCACAATTTTTCTCCATTCCTTCTTATTTCCAGTTATCTGCTTCCACTAAGTGATGTTTGCTTTTTCTATGCCCCTTTCCACCTCATCTTTCGATCTAACATTTGGTCTTCCGCGTCTCCTTTTGCCTCCAATACCGCTTTCTATTATTCTGTGTGGAGTTCTATGTCTCGGCATTTTCATTATATGACCCATCCAGTCTTTGGACTTTTATTACTCCTATAATATCAGCCTCATTAAATAGGTGTGCTAACTCACTATTTGTTCTTCTTTCCCATACATCTTCTAGTATTTTCTTTTCCCATATCCTTAACCTATTTTGTTCTGCCAATATCAATGTCCATACTGCGCATCCAAAAATCAGTACTGGCCTTATAACAGTATTGTATAATCTAAATTTGAGGCCTCTTGGTTTTATTTCTTTGACCTGTATTTCTTAATATTTCATTAAGAGCCCCAACACAACGATTTCCTGCTATTAATCAACTCTTCTTCAAAACTCGGTTTTCTAGTAAATGTCGTTCCTAAGTATCAAAATTTTTCAGCCTCTTTAAATGTGTATACTTTCCCTTCATCTCTTCTTATTCTTAATATTTCATTTTGAACAAATTCTCTGTGAGATCACACCATGAATTTCGTTTTAGTTTGGTTGATTACTAATCCCATTCTTTCTGCTGATCTTACCAATCTCTTGAATATGTTTCTGTTATCTCTTTTTTACTTCTTGTTAACAGTACAATATCATCTGCAAACGCCAGACACTGATGTCGTTTGTGGTATATTAGGCCAGATCTATCTGGTTTGTTTCTCTGTATATTCAGTTATAATATCACAAGAGCATAGAAAATATTCGATTATACTTCCGAGTCACGAGACGTATTCTGCGAAACACCACGACAGCGTAGCTGGAGTGGTGTTTTAAGGATATACGTCGAGTGAGGTTAGTATAATCGAATATTTTCGTTTGCTCGAGTGGTATTCGATACGATTATATAATTCAGAGCTTGAACCTAAGCGTTCCATTTTTTTTTTTTGACGTTTATTGACAAATGTTAAAACTATCGTTACCATGACATAGTTCACATTGTTGGAGGAGGCGAAACACCAAAACGGTTATACCACGTCATCAAGAGTATAATCGTTTATCAATACATAGTAACTACGTAAAATTTGTAAGTAAATTGTAAATTTGTAAATTTGTAAATTTGTAACTACGTAATATTTGTATTTGTTTGTAACTACGTAAATTTGTAAATTTGTAATGGGCTAAATTTCTAATGAATTATATAATCTTTCTAATACTATACTGAACAAGAGCGGTGATAATGGATCTCCTTGTTTAAGGCCATCTGTTATTTCAAATCTTTCCGAAAACTTTCCGTTTATTCTGACACTGTTTTCTGTTTGTGTTTACGTCAATTTCATAATATTTATTATTTTAGGGCTTAAATTCATTTCACTTAGTGGTTTATATATTTGACTTTTACTGACTAGATATGTTTCCTTCTGATGTTCATAGCACTCTGCCTGTATCTCCCTTAGTGTAATTGATCGACTACCGATCTGCCTCGTCTGAATCCACATTGGTATTCTCCTATTTCGTTTTCAATCTTCTCAGCTAGCCTGTTCTTAAAATGAGACTTCAGAATCTTATATATTACATTAAGAAGAACTATACCTCTATAATTTTAACAATCCTTCCTATTTCCTTTTCTAAAAATTGGTTGCAATATAGCTTCATTCCATCTTGTAGGTATTTTTCCTTGTTTCCATATTTTTTTCCAGTATTTTGCGTATATTTTTAATTAACTATTCGCCACCATATTTAATCATTTCTGCAATAATTCCATCCTCACCCGGACTCTTTTCATTTTTCAATTTTTTTATTATTGCTTTTATTTCTTCTAGGCTAGGTACTTGTTCTACGTCTTCATTTTGGTTTATATCCGTTACGTCATTAATTTACTCTCCTACTTCTTCAGTAATTTATCAAAATCTTCCTTCCGCGTTTTCAAAATTTCCTTCTCATCTCCGTAAGTTCCCCTTTCTCATTTCTATAAAATATTGTTTTTGGTTGATATCCTTTTTTCCCCGTATTAGTCCTCTGTACAGATATCTTATTTCCTTATTTTTATAGTTTTCCTCCAATCGTGTTATTAATCTCTCATTATACTTTCTTTTCTTCTCTCTCATTAGATTTTTTGTTATGCGCATTTGCCTTTTGTATGCTTCTTTTGTTTCATTTGTTTCTTTCTGTAACATTTTTAATCGCAACTTTCTTCTTACTTCCAAATCTTGGTCACATTCTTTGTTAAACCATTTTTCATTCTATCTGCTCTCAGTTTTTTCATCAGTTTCCGCTGCTCTTTCCATGCTACCATTTACACTTCCCCACAAGGTCTCTATGTCATTGGTGTCTGTTATGTTTTTTAGATTTTCATTTAAATGTTCAGTATATTTCTGTTTTTCTTCTTCTAGATTTAACCTATAGAATTTTGTTCTATTGTATTTTCTTTGTCTTTGATTCGGGGTAGTAATTGTTTCATTATGATTCCTACCATAAAATGGTCTAAATTTGCGTCCAATCCTCTGCAACTTCTTATTTTGTAATATTCTGTCCTTCATCCCTTTCAATTAATACATGGTCAATTTGGTTAACTGTTCTTCCATCTGGAGATTTCCATGTTTCTTTATGAATTTCCTTTCCTTGAAAGAAAGTACTTTTCACAATCAATTTTTTTCTTTAGCAATGTCAATTAATAATTTCCCATTTCCATTCGTAATTGTATGTTTACTAAAACTTTCTATTACTAGTTTACATATATCCTTTTTACCGATTTTTGCATTTGCATCTCCTAACTCCATTTTCATATCGTATGTTAGCAATTTATCATATACCTATATTATCTAGTTTACTGTAGGAATCCTCCTTGCCTTCGATATTTGCTTCTTATGTAGGTATGTACACATCTCTGTAAAAGATTTACATTTTTAATTATATATACAGTCCACTCCATAAAGTTTATTTGAATATACCTATGTGAAACAAGTTTTATGCCATCATAGTGGCAGTACAGTAAACGAAGCTGTACATATGGTCATAATGTTAATAATTATAAATTTTTTTATATTTGACCCTCAGGCTTACATAGCATAATCTGTCTGTTACAGGTTTAAACTTTACTATGGCATTTTTAAAGTTTCTAAACGCGGTTCCTAACATTCCACTGTCACTTCCACTCTTTAAAAAAATATAATCCCAGTTTCTAAGTTGTTTTATCCTTTCTGTTTTGTTTCTTGAATTGCTGTAAGCTGTAAGTTACACTACAGTAATTATTATATTATTACCAAACCGACTGTTGACTCTAAAACGTTTCCTTTCAATTTCTCCAAAGCCTTAACAAAACTAGCAAAAAAAGATTTACAACGACTTTCCTAGGACGAGGAAAATTTTTTGGCGTTCTAATACCATCAAAAACATCGTAAATATTGAAACTGAAGATCAGGACAATGACAATGGTCACTGGTTCATACGAGAAAGGAACTAATAAAGTTGTAAATATAAGCAACACTTGATTAACAGAAATCACGGGATTTTTAACATAATACTCTTGGAACATTGCTGATTAATGAAGCTTATCTAAAATATAAGAGTATACGTTGCATATCTTGGATGATTGCGAGGATCTTGGACATTTGAGGTTCGGGTTGGCGCGAGAATATTAAGAATTAACACTTTACAGAACCTACCCCTAGGTTAGGTAAAGGTGGTAGAAACCTATGTTGCATACCTGTTTGGATTGCCTTCACATTTTCTTAGTACGTAGTCTGCGGTTCCATTTTCCTCCTAGCGAAACTTGTATAAGCTGTCTTCTACTAGACCAATATTACGAATACTCAGATGTTTCTTAACTTTAAAATGTGAAGTTAGCAGTCTTATTATTATTATTATTATTATTGAACTGTTACTTTGGATATTCCTCATCGAAAGCTTCTGAAAGCACCATCGTTCTTCTTAAATCGTCTTAACTTGTCTATATTTAAGATGTCTCTTGTCATTACATGTTTGTGTCTAATTTTTCACTCATTCCAGCGTGACTGTAGTAATAATGCAGCTAGCTGCGCTGCAAGAATATGTGGTACATTTAGAGCTATAGACGATGTGCTGCTAACTCATCAGCTTTCCCAGCGTTCCTCCACGTCTTTCATGTGTATCTAAGTTACAGTCACATCGTTTTAAGTTACTAGCACTACCAAATCTTTCAAACAATCAGCCTGTATTTGATTTTATCTCGTATGAGTTGTTTGTGATGTGATTCGCCTGACTGACGGAATAAATAACTGTCCACTGGACAGTATTTGGTGGATATCATTTTAGCCTAGCAAACTGTGGCGTACTATTGGTTAATGCAAATAAAGATAACATTGTCCTCCATATCTCACTGCAATATGAATTGCCGTGTTCAGTGAATAACTAAATTAAGCAAATGGAATTATACATAGCATCGTTCTGTTATTATTGCGAAACAGAAAACAACATGTTGACCAAACATTTAAGCCTACAGGGTTCATTACCATAATTATTAGCAACACCACGTATGGTGAAAGGGACGGTTCTCGCTCCTATTTAGCTGGAATAAATAAACAAAGCAATTAGCGAGAAGAGTGTACTCACAAAGGGCATCACACATCCTGAATTTTCCCCTCCTCTTAGCCCCTAGCTTTTAGCGTTACATTCCTTTCATTTGAGTAGTTCTCGTTCCTGTTTGGACGAGTATGGTATAAGGAAGTTTTCGCATTTCGCCAAAATTACTTTCATACAGATAAAATTAACAATCAAAGCTCGCTTGTTGAACATCTCTGCAGCGAAGTTGTAAGTGTAGTTTAGAGAAATGTTAGTTGAAGACGCAGTTTATGAATGATTAAGAAAACTTTGTAAATCACTTCCCAGTTGAGTTGCATTGTCATATATTTTTTTAATATCTCACCTTGTTTGGGTAATATTTCCTGCACATCATGTTTCATTAGTGTATGGAATATTTACAAAATTTAACACTTTTGTCCAAAAATAACAGTCGCAGATTCTGTAGGTTTCAAAAGTTAGTTCAGGGAGATCAGTAATTATAAATCTTTTCAGTAACTTTTATAGAGAAAAATTGCAACACTGTTTAAATATTTTAAAATTAAAATTAATTTAAAGTACTTTTTTTGTGACTTTAAACGGAGTGGAATTTATTTGGTTACCATACACAGTATACAGGGTAATTCAATCATAATATTATTAATTTTAAGGGAAGATAGGGAAAAATGCATATTTACACTGAAAAAATCATTATACAAAGGTTTATCGAGAGTAAATCTTGACCTATCGTATTGTTCGGTGCCTAACCTAGTTTTTACTGTCTTTTTAATCCGTAGTGAACGAAACAGATTTTTTTACCTAAACAGCATGATGACTAAAATATTTTTTTACGTTTTAAATATTAACACGTATTATTTGTTTGTTAATAAAAACAAATGTATAACGATAATATTTCGATTGTTAATTATTACAAGTTTTTTGTATTATATTCAATTAATTATTCAGTTTGTAGTACGTATACTAGTGAAGATGAGTTGTTATTTTTAAATGATATAACACGATATATTTTTAATTTTTCTTTTTGAAAACCATGTCCTCACATTTTTTGTAAATATTAATTTTTCAAGCAACTATGAAAAGTGAATTCCACTCAAACCATGTTTTATAAAAATATAAATACAGGTCGCTGCATTATTGCGTCAAAGTACGATATCTCCGATATTATAGAAGATATTAAAAAAGTTATTTACAAAAGTAGTAGCCAACTTAAAACTGCGCATTTTAAAATTATTTTTGTATATACAGGGTGTTACGTATTACCAAGGTGAACCAAACATACTATTTTTTAAATGGGACACCCCATATATATTATTTTAAATTTAGATTAAGCTCATCTCTCACTCAATAGGGTTTAATTATGTTATACAGGGTATTTCAAAACTTATGGTCAATTGTATACGGGAATCATACCCATTTCAGCGTCCTGTATACCCTAGACAGAACAATTTAACAATATTTTTTTGCAGGCTTAACTTTTTGATATTGGTACAGTTTTACAAGAAAGTGGTATTTCTTTATTATTGCAACAGTTGAATATAGGGAGAGCCAAAACTCGAGCACATAATTTTCTTTTCCTTTTTTAAATGAATCAACCTGTTTTATTTTAAAATCTGAAAATACACTTTATGTTCTTTCATTTTTATAAAGCATTCCCTGAAGCTAAAATCATTAATTTCTGGGATATTTACTATTTAATAATAAAAAGAGTGCTTTAAAAAAATTCCTATTGTAGCAATTTTTTACAAAAGTTTAACACCCTATATCTTCAAAACGAAGCATCTGCGGACCAATGTTTATATGAACTATGAACTTTTTGTCTTAAAATCACTGAAATAATCGTCTGTTGAATTTATTGTACATACTTAATTCACACCCTGTATAGTCCGGGCCAATTAGGTTTCTTTTTTCAAGAATCGGACCTAAGACAAAATTTATGGGCTTAAAATTCAGTAAAAAATAAACAGAACAAAAACCCAAATTGGTGTATTTGTAGTGGTCGACCGTTAAATTGTTTATAACAGAAAAAATTGCTCTTTTTTCAATTTTTTGCTTATATCTCCGAAAATAAGCGTCGACATGAGGTATACTTATCGATTTGGTTCCTGAAAAAATTGCTATAAGCGCAAACTTTTGCGAGAACTCGCAAAACTTTTATTACATTACAAAATTAACTGTGAAGAAAGTAGTGGAAAATTTTCAGAATTAAATAAAAAAAATAAATTTGACTGAAATTGAATCTACTACAGGAAAAGATAACTTGCTGGGGTGCTCAACAAATACCCGCAATCTGAACCCCAAATCTCAAAATGGCGGCCTATTGCGAAATTATAAAGTCGAAAACGCGAGCGCGTATATCTTCTGCCCAAGTCAAGTTACCAAAATTTGATAAAAAGAGATCGAAAGGTAATTACATTATCTCGCGTTTGTGCAAACTTTAGATTTTTAAGATGCAAAATAAAAAATGTATTAATAAAAAAACAAAAAAACGGTAACTAGGGTCTTTATCTGGGCGATTTTTTAATATACAGATTTCAAAGCAATTGCATCAAATAGTGCTTAAAAAACGAATTAAAAAAAAATTATCTCGGTTCCTCGAGAAACCGAGATAATTTTTTCTTTAAACCGTAATCTAGCTGTTCTATTTAATATTTTGGAATAAACTTAGGCTCGTTGTAAAGTAGAAGACTTCCTTTAAACGCTGATTTTTTTTTAATCGATTCGACTAAGAAATGATCAAGCAAACGCTTGTTAAAGACAACGTGATTTGCACGGTGTATCTTTCAATTTTTCAAACAATTCCTGTTTTTCCAATATGTTTTACATTTAATTATTGATAATCAGTATCAAATTACGCAGAATTTTCTACATATTTACTTAATCTTACCAAAGCATTTCTCTAAATAGTGTACTATTTAATAATTTGACAGTTATTTAACTGTAATTTTATATTAGGTTTATATATAATATCCTAAGAGGTTGCTTATGTTAAACAGGACGTTATAATATGTAGCCACTTATCCTTATATCCCCTTAAAACAAGTACGTCCAAACACAATGAACTAATATTCTAAAGCAAATATTCAAGTTAAGCATTTTGTTAATATTTACTTTAATAACAGTGTCTGTGCTTTAATGGGTGTATTATATGTAATAAGAGCAAAACACTTGACAATATAACTGAGTGCTTTCGTCTAATGACATGCTATTACAGAGGCATATCCAGTAAGCTAGTACTATTTAGTAGTCGGAGATAATGGTATCCTATTAAGAGGGAGTGTAAAATACATTTAATACCATATTGTATTTGGTACAAAACTAGTGGCATTATGTAAAATCATTATAGCTTCATGTTACAGTTTAAAGAGATAGTCGAAGGAAAATTTTCCAAAATCAGGATTAGTTAGATCTTATTAAACTATTTACAAATTTTGATAAAGCAATCTACAGTTAAAACTGAGGTAAATTTAGGGCTATTATCTTATTCAAATGAAATAGGTAGCGATACTGTAGTATAACAACCCGGGTTCGATCGAAAAAAATATAAACGTAGTTGTGGCCAAAAATATGTGATCGTCATGAGGCATACCTACGTTGTATACATCTATTTTTAATTGACCGGAAGGCGCTGGCTACTAACTTTAAAGAGGGGAAGTATGGTTTACTTTTATAAAACAAAAGCAGAGTAAATACACCTAACTTTATTATTTACGTACAAAAGTCTTCAAATTAAACATGTGCCTAGAGCTCCTGCGGGGAAAAAGCATGGCAGAGAAACCCACGATCGTTGCTCTAACTACCCAAATATAAATACAAAACAACCGATAACAAAAGGCATACACTAAGATCCTTTGCTAATGATAAATAACGCCTGACTCATTTAATGTGTCACTAAATGTCACCTCACTCGAATTAGACATACACACTTCCAAGTAAAACTGAAGAGGTTTGTTGTTAGTTAGCCGGCAGGGCCGGAAGGTACTGGAGTCCGATACGGAAGGCAATCCAGCTATGAGTTGAGATTTCGGAAGATCTGTTTTAGTATTTAATTATTCTTTTTTTTTTCAGATTCGTTCCTCACGGGCGAAAATGTTAGTAAATTCAACAAGGCTCTTATATGCGTATGACATAAAGTGAGCACAATAAATGCTTTATTATTTGTTTTTCGAACAACGTAATCATGACAAAACAAGTTAAATGTATAACAAAGGAGTTGTTATTGCAATATCCAGGCAGTCACGACAATATATACACATTTTAACATGTAATAAATAATGAGCAATCTTTAATATTAATTGTAACAATGTTACGTTAGAAAAATATACGCCCCTGAGCATAAGACAATGAAGGCTAAACATATATAGAATTATTATCATGAAACGTCTATAATCATCACAATCATAAGATTACATAGAACAATTAACAACAAAGTACTTAAAGAATATTACCTGCTAATTAATACGGGTTAAACAATTTGATTTTTCACTATTTTGCAACACTGCCCGCTGATCGTCTTACTCCCATCTCCACACTGTTCTCACTTCAACTATTTAGGCTTCCTTCCGGAATTCCCCACCTATAAGCGCTTGTTTTGCGCTTCCTTCTACCAACTGTCAATATTACGTTTTCATTATTATACAACACCCACGTAACAGGTGACGTCGAGGTTGATACGATAAGTATGGTTTTGCACAATACAAAGCAGCAAGTTGAAAGGTTCAGTAAATAAAGCGTATAAAAATGGAATTGTTTGTGTAAATGCATGAATTGTGGATTTTAAAGTTATATGTGGTACAGTATAATAATCGATTATTTATAACTTTTTATATTAATGCTTTTCAAATGACCACCCACTTCCATACCAATATAAAAAAAGATAATAAAATTAATTATTGTCTTAAGTTGAAGTTCTTAATTTTGCATGATAATTAATCTACTTAATTTAGCAAAAATTATGTAGGTTAACCTGTTGATGTGTAAAAGGCACCAGAAAGAATAATTTTACTTTCTGTAACTTTATTTTGATGTAAAAGCAAATTTCTCGTATTTTTAACAGACATTAGCGGTAAAGTGAATGTGGCTTTTCATCACATTTACTTGGTTGCGAAAGCTTGCCAGATGAAACTGTCGCAGAAAGTTGTAATATGTGGAATAAAAAAAGCTCTGTATTTATCTTTCATTCACATAAAATCTTGTTAAAACATTTTAATGCGTTTTATTTTACAGGACTATCGCGACAATAAATATTTTAATGTTTTATATATTTGAACACCACCGCAATAGAGTTGAAATTTAATAAAATAAAAATTACTGAAGCCGTAACATTTTAATGGTGTAAAGTACAAAGCCTTCATAAATGATTACAAGCCACGTGACCAGTAATTTTATTTCCTTCACGTTGACAATTAAATTTCGACAAAAACAGTAAGATCAATATTACAATAAAATGCAACATCCTGTTTTACCGACTGTGATTGGTGTAATTTTTCACGAGATTCTATTCAACCAATAAGCGATCGTATTATCTCGAAGGTAGTTGTAAAGGTTTGTCATTGTTCGTTGTAAACGAATAATTAATATGGATGATACTAAGATTTAGGGATTTTTTTTTGTTGACAGTACCAGCCCTGCAATGTTGGGTTGTCTAAGCTCAGCGGTCACGTAGCTTGTAAACATTTATGAAGGCAGGGTTTATATTATGATATCTTATATTGTAACGAAATGTTGTCAATTAAAATCTATTTTCTTTAAAATTTATGTTTCCACTAGCGTCCCCATAATTAAAATTAGAGCTGCTAGTGACATTACTTATAAAGAAACAAATGAAACACCTTCAGAATTAGAAAAGTGCCCGATTAATTTTAAAGACGATAAAAAGGTATACTAAATAGGACAATTTAATAGTGTTTAATTAAAAATTTTGAAGAGGTTATTTGAAACTTGTAAAATTGGCATATCTATTGAATACTGAAACTTTTAGAAAATAAATAACTTGACGATGCCACAACCGAATGTAAAACTATTTGCATGGGCAAAATTTTATAGAGAAATCACATATGTAAAAATATATACGACGTTTCTTTTATAAAAACTAAATTCTCGAACGCCACGCTATTATTTCACCATTCTGTATATTTAAATGTAATTTTAACACAGTATTTTTTATTCCTTCCAACTTTTATTTGAACAATTTACTTTTGTATCTCGAATAAAAATCGTAGAAACATAAATGAGTAGTAACTTCATCAACAATATTTACTAGTGGCGATTTTTTTTAAGTCTTACATCATGAATTAGGATAAAGAACTATTCTGAATTTAAAATTCATCAGAATAGGAGCTCCTGAATTTTTTTGTTGACATATATTGCTTTTGCAGGAATCTCAATTTTCATACCTTATCAATTAATGCCGTTACAGTTTTTATGAACCTTTAATTCTGCGTTTACTGATGTATCGCTGCGGAAGTTTAATTACATTTTAGTTTTTTTAATGTCAAATATTTAGTGTTACCTATTAGCATAGCATACTGTAAAATTAATAAAAATGTATAATTGAACGCCAAATTGAATTTATGTACCATTAAATTTGAATTTTGAGAGTGTATATGTTAAGTGAAGAGATTTTATTAAAAGCCAAAAGATGTTAGTTTTATGATTTTTTCAATTTTATGGTAGTAGCTACCAAATAGCAAACGAAATTTTGACATTTCTGTTTAAAAGTAAATAAACTATTATTGTTGTCTCCAATAGCTTGAAAATATGAAACTTTCTTGCCATTTAACCAACACCTCTCCTCTATCCTATCCTCTAGTTCAGGAGATACTAATGGTACACACCTTAAAAGTGACTACTCTCTATATGTATATACATATGTATATTTGAATTTATTTGAATTAGCTTAATATGTGTAAAATAAATTATTTAATTACCTTATTTTACCTAATCATTCCTCAGTCTACCTACCAATTAAATTTGTAAAAAATGGCTTACTGACCTTCGTTTAACTCTATAGATTTCGCCTTTTTTTTAAATATGATTAGAAAGTAGAATTTGTTTAATCACCCTATATCAGATTCGATTTACGTATTGGGAAAAACGTTCTGTCTGAATCGCTTGTGCAGTAAAGTTCATGTATAACGTAAATCGAGCCTGCCCCGAAATCTCACTTAATATCATCCAGCCACCCGAATTGCGGCTAAACGACAGCGAATCTGGTGGCGGTATTTGCTTACTTGTAACTCTGAGCTCCACAACAATGCTTGTCGGGGGATGGGTAGACATTTGGCACTCGTAGAGGCCGGCATCCGAGGGCTGAACCTTCTTGATAAGAAGGCCCCAATTCTGTAGGTGTCGAACATGCTCCACCATGAAGCGATCGTCGGTATTGTAGGTCGCCAAGCCCACTGTCAACAGATGATAATCGTGTTTCCTTACCCACGAAACCTGAGGACAATAGGAGAACGACCTTAATTATCGTGTTCCTTACCAAACCTTTAAGTAGGAAGGGTGCACAGTAAATAATCTTAATTAGGTGAATAAGGCAACTTAATCTTTAATATTTCCTTTCGCTTATTAAAAGAATATAAAATGAGGGTTTTCAGAAATAAAATAATTGCTTCTAAATAAATAAAAAACGTAAATTGCATCATTAGTTGTTGAGTTGTCATAAAATATTTGTCCATATTTTTAATTATGCGGAATATAGGTACTGCTAATGTTAACAAAATTAATTGTCTTTATTAAAGACTTTGATTTGATTTTCAAGCTGCATGTTTGAATTTAGAATCAAGTGAAGTTCAAAATAATTAATAAAGAGTGTCCCAAAATTCACGAAAGAAGTAATTTTTACAGAAAAAACAGGGAAAGTATACAGTAAAGGGTTATTATTACGACGTAAACTACGATTTCCCGTGAATTGCATTGAAATATGTGAATAATTAACGATTCACGAACCCTTTAAAGAGAAGGTACTTGCTAAGTAAAATATCTCGGCTTCTATTCATCGTAGAAACTTCTTTTCTTTTAACTGGGGTAGCTCGTTTCTCTTTTATTTTCGCTTATTTTCCTGGTGTAAACCCTAAACGGAAGACAGGAGGTACCTTCGTGCCTCGATTTACATTTTCCAGAATATTGGATTGGAAAAAATGGACCTATTATATGGCCTGTCAGGTTCCCTGCTCTCAACGAGCTTGATTTTTTTACTGGGGTAATATGAAGCAACTGGTGTATATTAAACCCAGTAAATTTACTTCAAAAAATTAATGGAGCCGCCGAGCAAATTCAAGCAACCGTTGATTTACGAAGGGTTTACAATTCCTTGGTCAAATGATGTCGGACATGCATTGAAGTAAATGGGCAGAATTTCAAGTATTTATTTAAATAATTGTTTTCTATTTTTATTTTTAATATTGTCATCTTGCTAAAATAATTTCGTTTTTGTTACACAACTTTAATTTTTATTAAAAAAAAAATACATACAAAACTTGTTTAGTTTCTTCATATTCATTAAGCCGCAGCTACATGAGAAACTGTACCTCAACATTAAACAACTTTGTTTTTTATAATGACAGGTACCTACTAGATAACAAGAAATAAAATTTTTACATGCATTTTTCTACAAACGCAGTCGATATTTTGCTCAAAAACGGTTCATTTTTGAGCTATGAAATAAGGGCGCATTATTTGTTCAGAATCGATTGCAGATTCAGGAAAACGTAATCAAATTACATAAAACTAGGATATGCAAAAGTTATGAAGACATAACCTTGGGAACAAGTTGGCTTAGGCCGCTTCTGGCGTCAGATCGAAATAAGCGCCATAAAGTCTTCTTCTTTAATAGATGTACACTTCATCCAAAAATTACATAAATCCCTGAAAGGGTTTTTGTGTTATTGCGGAAAGTTATTATTTTTTTCTAAACAACACCCTGTAACTCAGTAAGAGTGCATCACAGAATAATATTTNTAGAAAGTAGAATTTGTTTAATCACCCTATATCAGATTCGATTTACGTATTGGGAAAAACGTTCTGTCTGAATCGCTTGTGCAGTAAAGTTCATGTATAACGTAAATCGAGCCTGCCCCGAAATCTCACTTAATATCATCCAGCCACCCGAATTGCGGCTAAACGACAGCGAATCTGGTGGCGGTATTTGCTTACTTGTAACTCTGAGCTCCACAACAATGCTTGTCGGGGGATGGGTAGACATTTGGCACTCGTAGAGGCCGGCATCCGAGGGCTGAACCTTCTTGATAAGAAGGCCCCAATTCTGTAGGTGTCGAACATGCTCCACCATGAAGCGATCGTCGGTATTGTAGGTCGCCAAGCCCACTGTCAACAGATGATAATCGTGTTTCCTTACCCACGAAACCTGAGGACAATAGGAGAACGACCTTAATTATCGTGTTCCTTACCAAACCTTTAAGTAGGAAGGGTGCACAGTAAATAATCTTAATTAGGTGAATAAGGCAACTTAATCTTTAATATTTCCTTTCGCTTATTAAAAGAATATAAAATGAGGGTTTTCAGAAATAAAATAATTGCTTCTAAATAAATAAAAAACGTAAATTGCATCATTAGTTGTTGAGTTGTCATAAAATATTTGTCCATATTTTTAATTATGCGGAATATAGGTACTGCTAATGTTAACAAAATTAATTGTCTTTATTAAAGACTTTGATTTGATTTTCAAGCTGCATGTTTGAATTTAGAATCAAGTGAAGTTCAAAATAATTAATAAAGAGTGTCCCAAAATTCACGAAAGAAGTAATTTTTACAGAAAAAACAGGGAAAGTATACAGTAAAGGGTTATTATTACGACGTAAACTACGATTTCCCGTGAATTGCATTGAAATATGTGAATAATTAACGATTCACGAACCCTTTAAAGAGAAGGTACTTGCTAAGTAAAATATCTCGGCTTCTATTCATCGTAGAAACTTCTTTTCTTTTAACTGGGGTAGCTCGTTTCTCTTTTATTTTCGCTTATTTTCCTGGTGTAAACCCTAAACGGAAGACAGGAGGTACCTTCGTGCCTCGATTTACATTTTCCAGAATATTGGATTGGAAAAAATGGACCTATTATATGGCCTGTCAGGTTCCCTGATCTCAACGAGCTTGATTTTTTACTGGGGTAATATGAAGCAACTGGTGTATATTAAACCCAGTAAATTTACTTCAAAAAATTAATGGAGCCGCCGAGCAAATTCAAGCAACCGTTGATTTACGAAGGGTTTACAATTCCCTGGTCAAATGATGTCGGGCATGCATTGAAGGAAATGGGCAGCATTTCAAGTTTTTATTTAAATAATTGTTTTCTATTTTTATTTTTAATATTGTCATCTTGCTAACATAATTTCGTTTCTGTTACATAATTTTCATTTTTTATAAAAAAAAATTAATACAAAACTTGTTTAGTTTCTTCATATTCACTAAGCTACATGAGAAACTGTACCTCAACAGTAAACAACTTTGTTTTTTATAATGACAGGTACCTACTAGATAACAAGAAATAAAATTTTTACATGCATTTTTCTACAAATGCAGTCGATATTTTGAACCCAATTTGCTCAAAAACAGTTCATTTTTGAGCTATGAAATAAGGGTGCATTATTTGTTCAGAATCGATTACAGATTCAGGAAAACGTAATCAAATTACATAAAACTAGGATATGCAAAAGTTATGAAGACATAACCTTGAGAACAAGTTGGCTTAGGCCGCTTCTGGCGTCAGATCGAAATAAGCGCCATAAAGTTTTAATGATCTTTAATAGCTGTACACTTCATCCAAAAATTACATAAATTCCTGAAAGGTTTTTTGAGTTATTGCGGAAAGTTATTATTTTTTTCTAAACAACACCCTGTAACTCAGTAAGAGTGCATCACAGAATAATATTTTATAAGAATTTTAACCTTATTTTGGTCTGGTCTACACCCTGGTAAATTTTGTACACTGACACTGGGACATCCTGTATACAGTTCACATAAATAATTTGGAGAACATACAGAGGAAATTTTATAAAGAATTCGTATAACCCCCCCCCCCCATTAATTTCCCTCAGAATCTTCTATTAAATCATTTTGGCGTGAATTCTTTAGAGTCTAGAAAATCAATGTACTCGATCATTTTCTTGCATAAGATAATCCAAAACATCTTTGACTGCCCTCATATATTAGGTTATTTAACTTTAATGTGCCTAGGTTAACTTCGCGTTGTCCTGTATCCTTCCGTTTGTAGGCAAACGGCAAACGAAAGCTAGGGCTTTCGCACAAATCTCTTAAAAGCTTCCCCATTGTTTGAGGCATGTTCAAGCTATACAAAAATTGCACATCTTGTAGATGTTTTTAATTGTACCATACATGAAATTAAAGAAAACATACTATATTTTGAGCATGATCTAAATGAATTGAATATAAATGTGTTATTCATAGATTGTTTGTATATTACTCATAACTTTATGTACTTTTTCTGTCTTCTCCATATTACTTGTCACATGTTTGTCTTATTTATTAATTATATAGGTTTTAACCCTCTTTTTTTCTGTATTTCTCTATATTGTAATTATTCTTTGTACTTCCATTCCGTAATTGAAATTTCGTTTCTGTGGAATTGTGTATCTAAAATAAAGCAGCATATTTTGGACGAAAATTGCCATCTGTAGCTGCCAAATCTTCATTATTGTTAAAATATCGCTCAACAATGAAAACGCGTTGAAATTTTGGAATATCCAATAGTATTCAAATATCAAGACAAGTCATGTAGTCGTATAGAAGGTACTTGAGAAATCGAATAGTTCTTAATTTTTATAATACATCTGTTAAGAAATAGAATCGGACTTAAGGAAAGATTTATATTTAAAAAATTACATCTTAAATTCTAATCTTAATATTATTAAAACATTACATTATATAAACACTGAGGGTAACTTGTAAGTTGATGTATTGTTTTCAAATATATTTAAATGACAATTTTAGAAAAACAATCATTTCATATTTAAAGCATACTCCCCTATATTTCTCAGATTGCTCGAGTGAATCCAAACTCTTAGTCATACGTATTTTCGTTAAAGATTGGGTCAGGTTACGCAGGAATTTTTAAAAAAACCTCATCTCAAGTGAAGTAGTTTCTAGATACATCAAGTGATGTGATTTGATTAATCCCTAGTGTGTACACGCTAAAGGGTAATCGTGACCTTATTTGCTAAGGGCGATTCAGTTATAACAATGCTTGTCCTGAAAGAAAAAAAATATATTATTCCTATAATCAATAGAGCCTTTATTAAGACATACTGGTATAATCATTAATGCAGTCAATAATTTTTTTCCAGTATAATGACATATCATTAAATAGGCGCACATATTCGTTAATAAGGAAGATAGTAGGTTATTAAATATCTCTGTATAATAATTTATCATCCACCGTAGTAGCCTAGCGATCAGTATATCAAATATAAACTGACTGACGTTAACACATCTATTAAAATCATTTAAAATGTATCTATACATTTTCAAGATAATAAGATATATTATAAAAATGGAAAAAGTAATATGTTTAGTTTATTAATAATATCTTCGGTTCAGGGGAAATTCGTCATTTAAACTTAAATCGGATCTTTTAACAAAGACTTCAGTTATTTCACCTCTCTTCTTTAATTTCTATCCCAACATTATTGTTATTAATTTTTTTAATCTTCAACCACAAAACAAAGTTAACAAAACAGTAGTTTTATTTTCCTCTATATTTTAAAATGTGTCCTCTGCTTTTGACGATTCTTTGTTTGAACTTCTCATTTTCTTCTTGCAATAATTCCGATTTTCGTTATTTGGAACTTTAAATCGAGTAGAATTTAATATACAGGGTGTAAGTAAATAACTGCGAAAAAAATAAGAACATGATTCTTTGTTGAGGGGAGGGGCTTTCATTTAAAAAATATCTACTCCTCTCCTTTTTGCTATTTAGTTTTTATTATTTTCCTTAAATATGGTGAGTTCTACAAACACAAAATTACGTGTACTTCTACAATCGAGCATTTATTTACTGGATAATTTATTGATCTTCCCCTTTGGTTAGAAGAAGCAGAAGTAACAGCCACTACAAATAATAACTTTTCTCTATTGCCAATATGATTGTGCATGTATTTAAAAATGTGCTTTAGGTGGCTTGATTTATTTGAAAAGTTTTATTTTGTTATATCTTTTGAAGGAAACAGTTTTAAGTAAAGTAAAACAAATTAAGCCATAGCGCACACAGAATTTTACTCAATAGCAGAACTTTTATTATGAAAAAAATACATTAAAGTTAAAGAAAAAGACGCCCTAATTATAAATGGAAAATCATAAAAGGAACTGAGTATCTCCCACCATTACACAAAACTCCGAGTGTCGAAATATTGATCCACGCATCCGGTTAAAAATCCATAGAGAATTTTAAATTACTGCATCTAATCAACATGGTTTCTTAATTCTTGAATATCTTTCACATATGTTTTGTACATCGGTTTTCAAATTATCCAATATACAAAACTTTGTAGAATTTAAATTGGGTGTACCAAGAGAAAAAACTATGGTCTGTCATGATATTTATGCTTCGTTTAAATATTGTCTTACATAAACATGAGTAGGAGCCCCATCATAAACCAAAGCTGAACTCTGTCACCTAGAGGCACATCTTCAATAAATACTGGAATTTAGGTGAAAGAAATTTTGAAAATTTTCAAGAATTCCAATGCACACATTCCGAGAAAACTGTTGTTGATGACTAACTTCGGTTAAGGCAAATCGAAATTCTTCTTATTACGAATTATGATCATACAGGTCAACATTTAGTTTGGAAAGAACCATCGGACTCTACCTAAGTACCCAGGGGTTTTTGGAGTCGCTAGTTCCGATGCCGAGGTCGGTTACACTCACGTCAGGTTCAAGGTTATTTGAAGGTCAAACTAAGAAAAAGTGGCTGACAAAATTCATACATAGGTTTTTTGGGTCACTGAGTCTGAACCGATGTCGGTTGGCTTTTATCACCTCATGTCCAAGGTCGTTTGAAGGTTACAGTAAGGACAAGATGTGAAAAAAATTGGAAAAATGAATGTTCACCTGCCTACTTTTGTCTGTATAAATGCTTGCTTTTTTACCTGTACACCTGTTTGTTAGTCTGTATTTATCATTCGCCTGTATTTTCTCTCTGTCCATCTACCTGACATCCTACCTTTCTACCTGCCTTCCTGTTGGTAATTTTGTCTACTTTCCTGTCTGACTAAATGAGTAAATATCTGGGAGCTTTTAGTGAAAAACAAGGAGAAAGAATGCACCAGGACCTGAATGAGTTTGAACAAAGATATCAAGGTGTTTGGGGGAAGAATATGTTAGCAGACTATTGCTGGAATCTAAAGAGAGACACAAATAAAGTACATTTATAAGAAAAACGATTCGAAGATCTCTGTCCATCTACCTGATATCCTGCTTTTCTACCTGCCTTCCTGTTGGTAATTTTGTCTACCTTCCTGTTTGACTAAATGATAAATGTTTGTCTGTTTTTCTGCCTCCTGTCTAAATGTCATATGAATCTGAAACTTTATTTTCTTGATTCTCATCTTGATTGGTTCCCAGAAAATCTGGGAGCTTTTAGTGAAAAACAAGAAGAAAGAATGCGCTAGGACCTGAGTGTGTTTGAACAAAGATATCAAGGTGTTTGTGGGAAGAATGTGTTAACAGACTATTGCTGGAATCTAAAAAGAGGCACAAATAAAGCATATACGAGTATAATAAAAACGATTCGAAGATCGTTCCGGGAACAACGTAAGCGTTCTCGTCCGAATTTCGATTAATACACTTAAGTTGAGAGAAGCGTAAAATCAGATGCATTTTACACAGTTACCATAGTCAATACCAAATACATATGAGTAATTTCGGAATTAATGCGATTTTGCTAATTGAGTAATAAATTAAATTTCCACAGAAAGCACTCAAGTAACGAAAATATTATTAATAATTTTTAGCAACACCATGTGCAGACCAGGAACATATTTTTTTTTTTACTTAGAAACTATTACATTTACGAAGAAAATAGAGGAGATCAATGTTTCAAATGAATCAATCAAGCTTTGTAATTACCATATTGGCTACAGAAAAAGGTTACATAGGAAATTATTTATAGGGGTGATTAGTTCTACTCAGATCAATATATTATGCAGTGAATTTATTTATTTATTTAAAATTACACTGCTCACGGGAAAATCCCAGTTACAGAGCAGGAAAAAAACAAAAAATATAGTAGGCAATTACAAAATACAGTAGAAAAAACAATAAACACTAGGAAATACATAGAAAATACAACAAAATATGACAAACAATAAGTATATTAAAACAAAGTTATCCTTAAAATTATTTTCTTAATACTAGGTAATGTCGTATGGAAAATATCAAAGCTGTCCTGCAAATTAGCAAAATTACGACACATTACATATAAAGGAGAATAGTGCAATACATTAGTTCTAGCCGTTCTCAAATAAAAAGTCTCAGTAGTACGAGAGGTAGCCCTACGGACATTGAAATTAAGTTTGCACAGTAATTCAGAGCAATCAATATTAGCACAAACCAAATTAAAAAGGAAAATAACACTATGCATATTACGCTGAATCGTTAAAGATTTGTAACCGTACTTTACTAGAAGTAAGTGCTGCGAATAACCGATAGGTGGATATATTTTAATTTCTTTATAATATAAAAATTTTAAAAATCTTCGTTGCGTTTTCTCCAAAAGATTGATGTGGTTTGCATAATTAGGGGCCTAAATAATAGAACAATACTCCCGTCTTGATCTGACGAAACAGTTGTACAACAACTTTATGGTGTCCACATTAGAGAATTCGCGAGAATTACGAATTACAAAACCTAAACTTTTGTTAACTTCAGAAATTATTCTATTTATGTGAAAGGCGAAATTTAACTCTTGGTCAAAATAAACCCCTAAATCTTTAATAAAATTGGGTTTATCAAGAGGGACGTTATTTATCATGTATTGATGATTAAAACTAATCTTTTTGCGAGAAAAAGTGAAGGTTTTGCATTTGCCAATGTTCAGTGGCAGCCCATTAGATTCACACCAAAGGTTAAGTCTGTCAAGGTTTTCCTGTAGATTAACGCAGTCCTCAACTGTTTTTATCCTTAAATATATTTTTATATCATCAGCATATAAAAGATGAGGGACATTCAAACATCCAACTACATTGTTAATAAATATATTAAATAATATGGGCCCAGGATGGATCCCTGAGGAACATCTGACACAACCGGAAAATTGTTTGATGTGAATCCTCTGAAATACACGTATTGATGTCTGTCAGAAAGGTACGAATACAAAAGATGTAGCAATTACAATGAAAGGAATCGGTATAAATCTCATCCACTTGCTCTTGATTATCCAAAGCCTCTGATAGATATTGTGTAAAGCATGCTAAGTTTGTTGTAGTGGATCGACCTCGCATAAAGCCATGCTGGTTGTAATTGATAGTATTCTTTACATGATTGTACATCATATCATGAAGAGAAAATTCAAATACTTTACTAAAATTATTTATTATAGAAATAGGGCATTAATCACCGACATTATTAACATCTCCATTTTTAAAAATAGGACACACACGCGATAATTTCCAAACATCAGGTATCTTGTTGCTAGTCAAAATTAAGTTAAAAATTGTCTATTTGATAGTAGAAAAAGTGTACATAATTTCGTTTTTGCAAATTACTATGTTTATCAATATCTTATTGTCTTATTTTTATTATCTTAAAATAAAATACGCTAAATAACCCATTCTGCAAAACGTGTCACGTTAGCGAATAAACTAGTAATTGGCGGCATTGTAAACATCTCGGTACTTTCCACTTGAGCAGCAGCGAAGTTCATAAAAGTTTGCGTAATCTGTTTGGGATAAACAAGCCGTGAGCGTGTTGGTAGAACAACATTTCGCCGCTTGAATATTTATCTCTCTTTATCCAATATTTGCGTTTTTGATAAGTTGCAAAATTCAATTTGGAGCTTATTTTCCATAGGTGCTAAAATATTTACTTTCGTAGAAACTACCGATTCAAGTAGCAGCACAGGATGAAGTTATATGGTGTGCACAAAGGAATAAACGGGTACAGGTGTGCAGTTCCTGGGATTAAAGAAGATACGATTTAGCTGGGAAGAGATATATTGCAGCGAATATGAATATTATTTACTTGCATGCAAAATTAATTTTTTGTAGAACTGCATAAGTCTATAACCAAGAACAAATAATATTGATAAAAAAAATTAATATCTTTAATGCTACAAATTAATTATAGATGTATGAAGTTATGTTCAAATTTAAATTTTGTCACGCGATCAAGAGAGCACTGTGACGTCAGTTAGTGTGACCGAGAACACAACCTGCTACTCTGCCATCTTCCGCCTAGTCCACAATTTAAAACATTTATTTTGTGCTTCAAAATTTAATATTTATTAATTAACAAACCTCTAATTTCTAATAGCTTCGCTATATGATTATATAAGGTTATAGATGATTTCTAGACATAGGTATAGAAAAATATTTGTAAGTTGCCCATTGTTTGTCCAATTGGAACTATTGCAATTAAAGAAACAACACAGAACGCATATAAAAAATGTACAACTTCTTATTCACAAGCAGCTTCAATTAGATATTAAAATAGTTAGAATACCGTGAAATATATACCATATATTGTTGAAATAGGTTTGACATCGATGTTACTAATATGTTAGGAATGCATTTCCATATTTATTTTAAGTATAGAACATATCAGTTTATAAATAAGTACGTAGATTTTAATTGCACGCATACTATGCATATAAAAGTATTATTTTTACATGTGATTTTTTCTTTCATATTACTCTTACAGAAATATTCCAATTTTAAAAAGTTAATTCATGTGTTTTTTTATTCATAATAAAACTGAAATGTAAGGATAAGCTTTACTTTGGAAATTGCAAATTGCAATTTGTTATTATTCATAACTTCACTCATATTCAAAAATAAGTTTTTATTTGTTAACAACGAATTAGTCAAATGTATTAAATCGTTAGAAATGATTCACTAACTCCATTTTTATAAAAGTTCCTCACAAAGTTAAATTATGAAACTTGCAACTAAAAAACAATTTCAAACACAGCTTTGAAACAGAAATATTTTATTTTTTAACAAAAAATCATCATAGAATAATTAACTTTTTCATATTGCATTGTATTCAGTACTGATAGTTTTCAAAAGGCTTACGTTTCGTTGTATATTTCCACGGGATTTTTTATCCATATGGAACAAACATTATTTGGTTCGGAGTGTAATGTCAAATGCGTTTAACATATATTTTTTTGACAATGAGCTCTGTACTGCAATTTTTTTAGTGAACTGATGTAGTAGGTGATTTTCATGTTCTATTGTGTGTGACCCTGATAATAATTTTAAATTTATACAGAAAGAGAAATTTTTACAGGTGAGTGTTTGTGAGAATTTTTTGATGGGTTCATAGATCGATACTATAACATAACATATCAATAGTTTATTGATGTTTATTTCTTTCATAGTCTCTTCAAGGCATTACCACGTTAATTGTATTGTATTAATTAAAAAACTGTAGGTTACAAGAATATGGATTCGATACGCTAGAACTATTCCTTCCATGGTCTTAGAATTCGATGTGTAGTATAACAACCCTGGGTTCAATCGAAAAAAAAAATAGAATAAACGTAGTTGTGGCCAAAAATATGTGATCGTCATAAGGAATACCTACGTTGTATACATTTATTTTTAATTGACCGAAAGGCGCTGGCTACTAACTTTAAAGAGGGGAAGTATGGTTTAATATTATAAAACAAAAGCAGAGTAAATACACATAACTTTATTATTTACGTACAACAGTCTTCAAATTAAACATGTGACAATTAGAAAGAACATCAAAAACATTAACAACCATTTAACATAAAATGAGAGTGCCAGGCTCACCTAGAGCTCCTGTGGGGAAAGAGCATGGCAGAGAAACCCACGATCGTTGCTCTAACTACCCAAATATAAATACAAAACAACCGCTAACAAAAGGTATAAATTAAGATCCTTTGCTAATGATAAATAACACCTGACTCATTTAATATGTCACTAAAAATCACCTCACTCGAATTTGACATACACACTTCCAAGTAAAACTGAAGAGGTCTGGCGTCAGTCAGCCGGCAGGGTCGGAAGGTAATAACAACAACAATAATAACAACAATAATGACAACAACAATAACAGCAATAACAACAACAATAATAATAATAATATGCTTAATTTCTCCTGAGACATAATACAATGCATGGAAAACGTCAAATAAATACAACAAAATTCAAGGTACTGGAGTCCCATACGGGAGGCAATCCAGAGCAATTCGTTTTTTTTTGTATTTAATTATTATTTTTTTTCAGATTCGTTCCTCACAGGCGAAAATGTTAGTAAATTCAACAAGGCCCTTATATGCGTACGACATAAAGTGAGCACAAAAAACGTTTTCTTAGTTGTTTTTCGAACAACGTAATCATGACAAAACAAATTAAACGTGAAACAAAGGAGTTGTTATTGCAATGTCCGGGCAGTCACGACAATATATATATATACATATTTTAACATGTAATAAATAATGAGCAATATTTAATAATAATTGTAACAATTTTACGTTAGAAAAATATACGCCCCTGAGCATAAGACAATAAAGGCTAAACATACACAGAATTATTATCATGAAACATCTATAACCATCACAATCATAAGATTAGATAGAACAATTAACAACAAAGTATTTAAAGAATAATTACCAGCTAATACCGGTTAAACACTTTTAATTTTTCACCACTTATGTATTTTCACTGTATACCGATCGTCTTACTTTTCAATCCACACTCTTCGCACTTCAACTATTTAGGCTTCCTTCCAGAATTCCCCACCTAAGCGTTTGTTTTTGCGCTTCCTTCTACCAACTGTCAATATTACGTTTTCATTATTGTGCAACACCCATGTAACAGGTGACGTCGAAGTTGATACGATAAGTATGGTTTTGCACAGATGGTCATTTCAAGAACTTCTTATGGGAGCCAATAAGGGGCTCCTTGCCACCGTGCTTTTTTGGTCGTATCCTTCAACAGCTCTTCTATAAATTATATATTAGTAACTAATGTTCTGGTCTTTGTAGGGGTGTAAATGGGCCTATTCTGGCTAACTCATCAGGGGTATCTATTATTAACTCATTTTTAGATAAAAGGTAGAAAAATAAGTTGTATATACAACAAATAGTAAAGGTCCCGAAATGGAACTTCGGCGAACTACTGCATAATGCTCACCTATGAAACTCAATTTAACCACCTGGCTGGTCCAGTGAGCTCTCAAATAATTGTAGGTTTCCGCCATCGAAACCAACTGAGTCAACAAAGCCAGTAACATGATTAACAGTGTTCAAGGCTTTGCTTAGGTCAAGCAGTTGTTAGAACGTCACCAAAGGACCCCGCAACACGCCTATGGAAAAAGTGGTTTCCTCAGTTTTGCTGAATTTATATGTTACGTGTCTCGGCGTCCTGAATAAAAGTCTCAATGGGTACAACGTCCAAAACTCAACGGGTCTCAAGATAAGGCCCGCCGAAGTCAGCATAAAGGGGTACTCTTCTACTAGTAATTGACTCAGCCATTCATGCTACTTGAAACGGCGGTTTCGATTGATGTGACAGAATATGTGATATGTTACGTGTCTCGGCGTCCTGGATAAATGTTTCAATTGGCACAAAGACCAAAATTCAACGAGTCGCAAGATAAGGCACAAAGCTCTTCCTGGATTAGTACCGTGACGTGGGGAAGAGGCTTACATATTGTAAGCATCAGCATATACACTTCAGTAATATAATCAAACCTAATCTTACATCCAAATTATCATAGTTCAAAGTCCTTCGGATACAAGGTTTAGAGTTATCTATCGAGATTTTGTAAGTCTCCAGTATAAAAATATAGATTAATTAAATATTTTCAGCAAAAATCCTGATTTTTTTTGTAAAATCAGCAGTACCTCATTAAAACAAAGCGTTTGGTAAAATCTAATGGTAGATTCATAAAGAACGAAAGATTTTACATAAGAAATGGTACACTTTGCATATTTGAGAATCTTGAACACAATGAACGAGTGTATCGAGNTGTTTTGCACAGATGGTCATTTCAAGAACTTCTTATGGGAGCCAATAAGGGGCTCCTTGCCACCGTGCTTTTTTGGTCGTATCCTTCAACAGCTCTTCTATAATTTATATATTAGTAACTAATGTTCTGGTCTATGTAGGGGTGTAAATGGGCCTATTCTGGCTAACTCATCAGGGGTATCTATTATTAACTCATTTTTAGATAAAAGGTAGAAAAATAAGTTGTATATACAACAAATAGTAAAGGTCCCGAAATGGAACTTCGGCGAACTACTGCATAATGCTCACCTATGAAACTCAATTTAACCACCTGGCTGGTCCAGTGAGCTCTCAAATAATTGTAGGTTTCCGCCATCGAAACCAACTGAGTCAACAAAGCCAGTAACATGATTAACAGTGTTAAAGGCTTTGCTTAGGTCAAGCAGTTGTTAGAACGTCACCAAAGGACCCCGCAACACGCCTATGGAAAAAGTGGTTTCCTCAGTTTTGCTGAATTTATATGTTACGTGTCTCGGCGTCCTGAATAAAAGTCTCAATGGGTACAACGTCCAAAACTCAACGGGTCTCAAGATAAGGCCCGCCGAAGTCAGCATAAAGGGGTACTCCTCTACTAGTAATTGACTCAGCCATTCATGCTACTTGAAACGGCGGTTTCGGTTGATGTGACAGAATATGTGACTTGTTACGTGTCTCGGCGTCCTGGACAAATGTTTCAATGGGCACAAAGTCCAAAATTCAACGAGTCCCAAGATAAGGCACAAAACTCTTCCTGGATTAGTACCGTGACGTGGGGAAGAGGCTTACATATTATTAAAATACATTTCAGTAATATAACCAAACCTAATCTTACATCCAAATTATACTAGTTCAAAGTCCTTCGGATACAAGGTTTAGGGTTATCTATCGAGATTTTGTAAGTCTCCACTATAAAAATACAGATTAATTAAATATTTTCAGCAAAAATCCTGATTTTCTTGTAAAATCAGCAGTACCTCATTAAAACAAAGTGTTTGGTAAAATCTAATGGTAGATTCATAAAGAACGAAAGATTTTACATAAGAAATGGTACACTTTGCATATTTGAGAATCTTGAACACAATGAACGAGTGTATCGAGAATGTTGGATTCATCTTAGCGTGAACAAACTAACAGGTTCGACTTGTCATATCTACAAAAAAAAAAACTATGCTCAACTTAAAATTTTGCTTACTCTAAAGTATCACCAAAAGCTATAATTTAGATCACTTTTGAATCGAATTCGTAGGTCGACGAAACGGGTGAAATTTTGGGTCACTCTCTTCACAACATTCACTATTGGTGTGATGTAAATCCTCACGTTGTACAGAGATTTCAGTTGTAGCAAGGGTTTCCAATGAATGTGTGTATGGTGTTTTTGATTACATATTACTCGGTCTGATAGTGTTACCTGCACGTTTAAATGGCGTTGTTTTTAACAAACGCCTTACTGGATTTGTTGGAAGACGTCCCTTTATAAATCCCTGCCCAAATGTTCTTCATGCATGATGGTGGCCCCTTCCCATATTTCTCGTACAGTTTGTGAATTTTTACATACCAACTTTCCGGAAGGGTGGATAGGACGAAATGGCCCAGCACGAATTCCGGATATGAACCCTGTGAATTTTATTTGTTTGGGGGTGTATGAAACAAAATGTGTACCGAACGCCTATTGTCGATGCATCAGATCTTCAACAGCGTATTTTTGCTGCAGCTAATGAAATTCGACAATGCCGGTGTATTTGCACGTATGCAGATTAACTTTGATCGTCGTTTGGAAGCATGTTTATTAGCACTCGGAAACAAGTTTTAACAATTTTTGTAAAGTATATCGTGTATTGGTAAGTAATTCGTTTATTCTTTTTACTTTTTTTGTTACTTTTAAACAAGATTTGAATAAATTTCAGCATTTTCAAACACGAAGTTTAAGCCATCAAAACCATCACGCTTTCGCACTGCGGCGCGCGGCAACATCGATATCAAAGGTACATCTGGCTACCGCACTAGGGACGGCTTTAAATTTTGTTTAAACTTTCATGCTCTTTTCTTCATTAATAAAAGTTGCTCATTTTCATGCTCCTTATAATCCATTTCAAGCAATGTATTTATTCCAGAAATACCTGTATATTATTTACGATATAAAGAAATATTTTGAAATATACAGGGTGTTCCTAAATAAGTGTCGCAATGAAAAACTGTAAATTCCTCTTGAAAAGAGAAACATTTTTTTCTATTTCCATGTTTCTCTCCAGGCTTTCGTTTTCGAGATACACAGTCAAAACTTTTTTTCAGATGTTTGCCAATATCTTAGGAACCGTTTGAACTACAGGCCTGAGCTTTTGTACACACATTACCACTATTAATAGCTACTTATTGCAAATGCTGTTAAATTTGGTTAAAATTTTTAATTATTACTACCCATCTTTTAAATTACAAAAGATTTTTGAAACATTAGCAAAATGTTTGTTTTTGTTCTTAAAAAGTCATTTTTCTTGAAAACGGTTGACTTTAGAGCAATGAACCAAGAGAACTCTTTTTGTGTAAAATTAATTGACGCTTCAGAATTTGTCAAATGTTAATTTTTCCAGTGGCGTAAAAGTTTGGGGGGAAAACCCTTACGATACCTTAAAATCTCCACCACTGGCACGTTCAATGAATTCGAGAAGGGTGCGAAAAAGTAGCTGCGTGTACAAAAACTGAGTCCTGTAACTCAAACGGTTCCTAAGATATTGGCAAAAAATTTAAAAAAAATAAAGTTTTGACACCGTGTATCTCGAAAATGAAAGCCCGGAAAGAAAAATGGAAGAGGAAAATAATGTTTCATTTTTCAAGAGGAATTTACAGTTTTCCGTTGCGACACTTATTTAGGAACACCCTGTATAGTTTGTGGTACTTAAAGATATAACTTAGATTCTAGAATTCTGAAAATATAAGTATTGTACGTCTGCAAATCAACTCCCCGATACCAATAGAAAGGCATAGTTCCTTACTTCTGCTTATTTATTTTTCGAGATAAATTGTTTGTGTTTATTACAGGAATTTTCAGCAGTATTCACCAGTAAAAAAATGGTTGCTCTTTGCTAATTTTTATTACACTGCTAATAACAATAACAATGAGTTATGCGGTGATTATAACAACTGCAACGTCAATAATTGCGTCCATAAAAGCTGCACCTCCCGCGGATAAATGGCAGATATAACGATAACAAAAACGTAACGACTTCCGAAAGCGTGATCTGTAAATATTTATATTGTGCAAAAGCGCATTTTCATGGCATCCGGCCGGTATTGATGTTATGCTAAAGAGTACCTTTATGCACTGCACACCGTCAATAGACGTGCCTGCTTGCAAGAGAATGTGAAATATTGGCGTACAAAATACATAACGTAATTGTACTAAACAAAAATAAAATTTACTCAATTTTTACTACCCTTTGGAAAGATATTAATATTTTGTCGGTAACTATTCGTTTCGTTTCTAGAATTTAATTTAGCAAGACAAAATAAGAGATGGAAATAAACTTTTCTTGGAGAATATGCTGCCTTGTTTAGTATTAAGTAATAGAAATTTCAAAGGAGAACCGAACAAATATCAGGTCCTTATAAATTTCCCTGGACTAAATGAAAACATGGCCATTTATACTCGAAAGATGTTCTATTAAAAGACTAGACATTGAAAGGGCATACCAGTTTAACGCGATTCGTTTGCACTTTGCTTTCAAAGAAAACATCACAACTTATCTAATATCGGCCAATTGTAACAAAATCCCACTGACGCTCTGAAAGAAGTTCTTGAAAATTGCTTGGAGCAAAACTAAACGAGTAAATTGCCAAACTTAAGTGAAATCCTTGCTCACAAATGACAAATTGTGCTGTCTTGAGGTCTATATTTTATATTTGGATTTAACTAGCAAACCCAATAATAACCAGGGAATTCACATACAGGTATGTCATATTAAAGACCATAGACACGAACATGTAATACTATAGGTTTAAGTAGCTATTATCTACATTTTAATATAAAATAAATTAATAACACTTCATCTCCTTTTCAAAAACAAAAATATAAATTACAGCAAAATATTTTTTATAGGTTGCTTCATACTAGATGATTCACTAGCCCTATTACAAATTGTGACAAGTTGGTTCCTTCCAAGAGTTTATTTCATAAATTAATATACAAATTAGATCTTCCACAGCTCTAGTAATATCAATAATACAAGTGTTTCAAATAAAAATCGGATCGAGTCTTCGCATTAAAATTATTTTCAATTGTATAAGGTGTCTCTACTAATAAAACATACTGAACTCTAAATCTGCAGCAATAATTACAGGTCCGTAAGACAAGGCCATTATATCCATATGTTTTGGGGTCGCTGATTCCAATTCCGTTTGACACGATCAGGTCTGGGCTAAGGTCAGTTCAGGGTCAAATGTAGAGAATCAATTGCCAGCAAAGTAAACCTATATATCCATAAATTTTGGGGTCAATGAATCCGAATCCGGTGTACGTTTGACTCGATCAGGTTTGGGTTAAGGTCAACTTAAGGTCAAATGTAGAGAACCAAATTCTTCATTTTGGGGTTAAAAACCAAATAAATTTTTATACGCATCTTTCGTTTGTTGATTGGGCTTTTTCTATTAGAATGTATTTAGTAGACCTGATCGGGTCAGCGGATTCAGCGACCCCAAAAAGGTAAAGATACGAAGATTTGCAATTTATTCTCTACATTTTACCTTGAACTTACATTAACCCATATCATCGAGTCAAACGGACACCGAATTCGGATTTGGCGACCCTAAAAACGTATAGATATGTAGGCTTAGTTTGTTGGCCAATGATTTTCTACATTTGACCTTGAACTGACCTTATCCTAGAGGTAATCATCAAGCGGACACCAGATTCGGATTCAGCGACCTCAAAACATGTGGATAGAATGACCTTGTCTTTCGGACTTCCCACTTTTTTTTTTGTGGGACTATGTTATTAACCTAATTCAATAATCGAATATCAACATTATGAAGAGTTTAAGATATAATGCCTGTAGAAGCAAGCCTTTTTCGATTTTGCATATCTCGCATTGTGGGAGGAAAATAATTAATTTTACTTGTTATAAAATTTCTACAAGAAAATGTCAAACTTTGTGTTAGATTGACAGATCTAATTATCTATTAGGTCATCCAATTTATGCGTAAAATGTTGATTTAAAATATCGCTACTATGTAGCATCCACTTTTTTAATCCTAAAATAGTAAAATATAAAAGAGAAATCGCTTCCAAACAAAGAGAAATCGGAGCTAAATATCTATTTTATATTCCCAAAGTTTGTAAAAGACTAGCTAGCGAATCACTTTGTATATATTTTATGACTTATGTAGCTGTAATTAATGATAATCTAGAAAGTAAGATCTGTTGTCTCTATTACAACCTCAATTTTGTAATGTGTTTATCAAACACCTAATAAATTAATAAGTCATAGTCAAAAAAATGAAAAGTAACCTGTAATTTAATATATAGGGTGTTAGAAATTTGACTGCCTTAATTTTAGCAGACCATAGAATACATTAAAATAAACAAAAAAAAACTTGTATGACATGGGTCCTAAACTCAACCATTTCCGGAGAAAAAAAATACAAATCTCCAACTTGTACAAAAGTTCGATTAATTATCGATTAATTAAGGAATATTGACATAACTGCATGCATAGAATACCGTGAAATACAATGTTTATCACTTTTTTTGAGCTTCTTTATGCTTAACTAAAAAATAATTCGTGTTGCAATATATTTAAAATTCGATAAAATTCATATCGAGCAATGTGACAACGGCGCGGCGGTTAACATGAGGTATTAAGGTGTCCAACAACGAACGATACGCAATTTAGTTGGTATCTGGAATTCGACAGTCGAAGATTTGTGAGAACGTATTTTTGCCGCTGCCCCTCAAATAAGGATAAACCCGTTTCCAACGAGTGCGCGAAAATTGGATTCTAAGGTGTTGTTCGTTCATCGATAATGGTGATGAACTTTTTGAGCATATGTTGTAGTTTGTTTTGTACTTCCTTTTTTAAGAGATTTATAATTACTTTAAGCACAGCACTACCTTTAGAAAGGGTTATACTACAACAACAGTGTTGACTGTTGTTACTAATGATCTTTTAGAAGCATTTGACAAAGGGCTGATTAGTGTTCTGGTGTTACTAGATTTTTCAAAGGCCTTTGACACTATAAATCATGGATTAATTTGTGCCAAAATGAAATATTATGGTTTTGATCACTCTGCTGTAGAGCTTATCTCATCTTATTTAAGTGATCGATCTCAAAAAATTGTTGTAATTAATTCTTCTTCCTCAAACTTAAATATAAAATCAGGTGTACCGCAGGGATCAATTTTGAGTCCATTGCTTTTTATAATTTACACCGCTGATATTTTGAATTCTCTTTCTGATTGTAAAGTACAGAGCTATGGAGATGACACGGTTCTTTATTCACACTTTTTTGTTGGAGATATAGCAAGGACTGGTGACCTTATGAATTCTGTACTTAATAATATCATGCAATTGTCAACAGAACAGAACTTGATGCTAAATCCTAATTAATCGAAGTTACTGTTATTTGGTAGTAAAAATAAAATTAATATTGTGAAATCTAGTTTAAATATCAATTTGAATGGTGTCATCTTGCCTATAGTAGTAGATGAGGCGAAGAGCCTTGGTATAATTTTTGACTCTGATCTCAGATTTAAGGGGCACGTAAAATAACTTATGCAGAAGGCATATTCTAGTTTAAAGCTAATTTTTTCGAGTCGTCATATTTTAAACTTTAATTTACGTAAAATGTTGTGCGAGTCGCTTGTTTTATGTCATTTTAATTACTGTGACTACTGGCTACTGTCTTGACGAATTTGATAAAAATCGTATTCAAAAAGTTCAGAATTCATGTTGTCGTTCCATTTTTGGGTTAAGAAAGTCGGATCACATTTATCACAAAATTAAGGAATGTAACTGACTTAACATGAATAATCGGAGAGTTCATCATCTTACTACATTTGCTCATAAAATATTGATATTCCCCAATTCATCAGTTTTGCTCAAAAATAAATTTATAAAACGTTCCAATCCACCAAAGAGATATTAGATTTAAAAATACTTTTACCCTTCCACATCATCGTACTGCTATGTTTAGGAGAAGTTTTATATATAATGCAGTTACCATTTACAATTCAATACCTAACCAATTTAAAGTTTTGTAATATTAACAAATTTAAATATAAATATAAGAAATATATATTTAACAAACAATAGGGTTATAGTTTCCTATACATTATCCGCTCTTGCCCGTCTCTCTTTTAGACATTTTTAACTTGATAATTTTTTTTAATTTTAATTAGCTTATACTTTCCTTACTTTTATACAAAATAATTATATAAAATCAATACGTTTTATTTTATTTATTTAAAAACTGGACAACAATAATTGTCTTGAAATTTACTAAATGGTTCACAATAATTATTGTTTACATTTTTGTTATTCCGTAGGACAAGTCTGCCACGTGCACACGTGGTGTGCATCAGCTGTGTAACATTAGGTTAAGTGCTGTTGTCACGTTGTGATGAAGCTGGCCAATATTAATATTCGCTGTAATATACAACTGTTTTGTTCATTTATGATTACTCTATCTCATGCTAATAGTAATAGTAATAGCAGTCAAACTTCTTACACCTTTTATAGTTATTATTCTTCAACACTCTGTGTAATATTTTGTCAGAGTTTCTTTGTGCTGTGTTAATTTGGAACTCATTCTTTATTTATAATTTTATCCTTGTCGAACCTCTGTGAATATACGATTTTCCTCCACGGTTCCGATTTGAGTTTAATATTTTATCAACAACCCTTTGTTTCTTATCTGGAATATCCATTTGGTTTGGCTATGTGTTATGTCATAAATTGTGAAATTCTCTACAGTTTCGCAAATACATACAGTAAGTATCATGTATTATTCTTCGAGAATTAGGAGGTCTTAGATGTTAATTAAATTTTATTTAATATACTGGAACTAAACTTCAGGATCAGCAATGCAAAGCAATTTACTTTAGAACTTATCTTTAAGCGACACCTCAACCAGAAAGTTTACTGCTGTGTGGATAATTTTATTAACTGTTTAGACCAACAAAGTTCTATTTACTCAAAGGATGTTAACTAGAACAGAACAGTTATTGCGATTCCTAATCAATAAACTGCAAACTTGAGTATACTAGATGGCTATAATCGGTAGTCTAACGAGATGAGGTATCTTGTGATAAATTATAATCATTGAGAGTTAGTTATGTTATATGATTCATTGAATTTCAAAGTTTAAAGCAAGTTTAGAGCAACTTTGATGTGCTTTCAAAACTGCTTCCACTCGCCAAACGTAAATAACGCGGTATATACATTTTCATAAACAAAAAAAGATTTCAAAGTACTTAGTAGATGTTTTTTTTTTGTATGACTTGGGAGTCTGATATTTAACGCAAAATAGGGGTAGCTAGATTAATTAATTAAAAACTCGTATGCCAGCAAAATGAAGAAAAGTTTGAGAAACTCCACTTTTTTCTTATGGACATCATATTTGAGCATATGATAAACTTATTCTACGCTTATCTTCTTAAATAATGTAAGTTAATTTGTACTACTTTTGCTTTCATACAAAATTTGAACAACAAGTAATCAGTAGTATCGGAGGTCTGTAGGGTTCCAAGAGTCAAAAACATTATTTTAGATTTATGTAGATTAAATGGATCGTTTCCAATCAAAACCGTTATAGACCGGTGAAAATCGACAATAAATTCGCAAAACATGATGTATCTCTGATTTTTTAGTATGTTGTTTGGACCTATTAGGGCTCTGTATACCCAAGTTTGCAACTCAAAAAGTTATGAAACAATTTTTACACACCAAAAACCGCGGAATTTTTGGACTTGTTTCAGATTCTGCTCTATATCTCCTAATCCATGTATTTTTCGTCGAAAGCTATTCTATACGTTTTTTAAGAGCAACAAATATGAAACAAATTAAGCTCAACCGGAGCTCTGTGGGTCAATTGGTTACCAAATTACGGCACTTTGAAAATAGGCCAGTTTTTCCAAAAATTGAAAATTTTAGTTTTAGACCTTCTTTGGACCGAAATTGCGTCGAAACCATTGATCCTACGAGTAGAACTTGTAGCTTCAAATTAAGCGTAGAGCGGGGTCTGTAAGCCTCGTAGTTCTCTCAAAATCGCAAAAAAACCCATATAAGTTAAAATCACATTTTTCCAGAAATGTTCCATAACCTTTCCTATCTTTTAGTTTTTTTGGTTTTGGTAAACGGTGAAATGTATTTTAATATAAGCATAAGTAATCAAAAGTACAGTAACTTAATCAATCAATCAGTCAATCGAGACGAAAAAATACTGCCATGTTCAGCATGAAAAATGGTAGTTCTGTGTAAATTTTCAAAATATGTAAACCTAACCTCAAAAAAATATATATTTTGTGTCTTTCCGTATTTTACCCATACCTCGGCTCACCTACACCAAACACAAAACGTTTTTTTTAATCAAAGGTTTTTTTTGGCCCTACAAGGTAATATTTACTATAAAAACTATTAGTATAGTGACACACATTTAAGTAATTTAATTTTAATCATCATCACTGTCTTCATTAATGATTGGTGTTACACCCTCTTTTTCAAAAATTTTAGGTAGTGTTTCAGCAGGTCTTGTTTTCAGTCCATTTGCACAGTCACAGCAATATCGAAGGATTCCATTACATCCAATTGTATCTGGCTTGTAATTAATGTAACAATTGTAAGTTTTCTTAGATACATGACGAGATGGAATTTGAACTTTAATTATATTTGGCGTTTCTTTTAAATATTGCATGTTTATTTCGTTTTCTTGGTCTATCATTTCTGCTAGGTAGGAAACAGCTTGTTGGAACTGGTGTACCAGTAAATAAACTTCCTTGGCTGTATTACAGAATAGCTGGGTTTCTTGTTAATCAATTTGGAAAAAGGTACGTCCCTAGTCATTCTACTAAAGGTCTTGTCTCAAATAAAACTTAAAAAAAAACAAAGAAAATACTCTGCTAAACTCAAAGATGGAGTCGGAAGAAAATTCCATTTCAAAAATTAACATCAAGTGAAATAATGGATTTTCCAGAATTGACCGAGGAAAATCTCAAAGTTTTGTTACTGGTACTTACCAAGTAGAATGACTTGTTTCGATAAGTCCTGTCCTTTAAAATGTCTTATTGTTGTCATTGTGGTTCATTTTCATGTTCCATCGACTTTAAAAATCTGAAAAACGTTCAGAATTGTTTTTCAATAAATAAAGGAGAAAGAAACCGCATTTTTAGTGGGTTAGAGTGCTCTTGGTAGCGAATTAGGTCGAAAAAGGCCTAAAAACGTGGAAAAATACAGTTTTTAATTTATTTGACCATGTTCCATCAACTTTAAAAATCTGAAAAAATTCAAGGGAAAACTTTGATCAAGAATACACATTATATTTTTTTCCGTAACAACCATATATTTTTTTAATTAATTTTTCAAGTTTTAAAACGCTTATAAAATTTTTGGTTTTGGGATGGGAGTTTGGAAAAAATATCACCTTATAGGGCTAAAAAAAACGTTAAATTTGGTGTTAGGTAAGCCGAGATATGGCCAAAATACTGAAAAACACGAAATATTTTTTTTGAGGTTAGGTTTGCATTTTTTGGGCTGAAAATTTACATAGAACTACCATTTTTCATGTTGAACATGCCAGAAATTGTTTCGTCTCGATTCACTCCTGAGAAATTTTCACTATTTTATCCGGCTTAATTATTCTTTATTTAAGACTTTAATTTATTATGATATTCATCATGTGCTCCGCTACTAATAATATTTCTAAAATTTTACTGCACTGGTAACTGAACTATACCGAGTTTGAAGGTTGTCTCAACCAAAACTAATCACACCAAGTAGCACTGGAAGGAATTAATTAATAAATCGATGAATTCTATGAAAGCAGTTTGCAAGAGGGCACAATTTCACAAAATCGTGGCGAATCCTCAGAAAAAAAATGCAATGTTTCCTAGCACTTTTTCGTGAATTTTTACTATTTTTGACCTGTTTTTTGAGGTTAGGAAATTCCTGTGATGTGATGGCTGAATTCTAACACCAGATTCGTGAGCAGGAGGCAAAAATACTACGGATGTCGCATGAAAAGTACAGTACACTTTTTTTGTGTGTGGCTGTGTTATTATCATTCATTTATATGTCGTTTACGCTTCGGCCCTAGACTACAATATGAGAGTTGTGTGGGTATGTGGTACTGGTAGTGAACACACAACCGTCGTCGTAGTGTTATTCTTTTGGTGTGTATGTTGGTGTCTATATTTAGAGTTGTTCAAAATAAGTATGTAACATAATTACTTTAGCTAATAATATTTTAAAGTTTAGTGTTGTTTCTTCCTTTAGATAGAATTGACGTAACTTTAAGAAATCAGATTTTAAATCACAATCAGTTCAAAACATGGAACTATGTCGCCTGGACATCCACAGGATAGGTCTTATAACATTAGACGTTCTCAATGTGTTCTACTCACAACTTATAGCGTAAACCATGTGTTCCTGGGATATACGTTGGAGGAATACACTAATTTAGACAATGTTTGAAAGATCTCAGATTATTCTGTTGATAACATAGTTCAGATCTAATACCTGTGGAACACATGGTGGAATATCTGAATCATATCCTGATTTGTAACCTAAGATATGTCTCTATCATCCTATAGTTAGACATAGGCAGAATCGTAAGTTACTGGGATTTGGCGGTATATTCTACCAAAAAAATATGTGCTATTTGAAAATAACGTTAAATTATCAAATGCACTGTTTGCAGATTGCTCTTTATTTTGTGTATAGTAAAGTCTCTTTTCAAAATGTGTACGAATATTTCTGAAAACATCTGGGAAAATTACCGACATTCAGGAACTACTCCCTCTCTCTCACAAATCCTGGAGAAGTGCGGGTTTTGTCGCAATCGTCAAATTTCGAATACTCTTATAAAAATAAATGCAAGGGTTTTAGATTAGACTGTCCATTTCATAGTACTTTTAATCTTCTAATCAATCGAGATATAACGATTATCCAAATGCTGGAAAAAGATGATAACGTCTTGGAAAACAAACTGCTTTTTCGATAGCATGGGGCATTTACCATTTTGTCCTAAGTGTTCGATTACCTAGAAGATCCATTGGAAGAAGAGGTATTGTAGAGTGGCCAACTAGGTCATCTAGTTTTAAACCAACTCATGTATGTTTACGGATGCATCTAAAATCTGGTATATGCGCATCTTTTTAGGATATTAATATGCGTCTTTCAGATTTGCATCCACGATTGTCGGTTGTTAATTCTACGTGACTTCAGGAAGAACAGTAAACTTGTCAGCATTCCATGAAAATGTATCCCATTAGAAACCGTAGTTGAAATATTTTAATGTTATTTGAAACAGTTACATTTGCCTAGCACAACCTTCGGTTATTCTTGAGTAAATGGTCATAGATTTTAGTTCACTTGTGTTGTTTAAAAGATCATAGAATCCTTACAAATCATTTTAGGACAAATTGTAACTTAAGTATGCGTTTTTATTTATGTTTGTGTTGAGAAAAAATGATCCAGGGAAAATTGTCGTAGGTGTTATTACTAAAACACCCTATATTATAGAGATAATGCAATTGTAACCTAAAGATGAGTTAATTTGAGACGATGATATAGGATTCATGTTATATAAAGCTTCCGTGTTACTTTAGGCGAAACTGGAAACTTACACCCTGGATATAACCTACACCCTTCCTCATGTTCAGGTTGATGCTTGGGGCTGTTTCAGGGTGTATATATCTATTAATCAGCTAATAAGATATTAGATCAGACAGATTTAATATTTATCTGGTTCCCCAAATTGGTAAGTGGTGAGTGGGAAGCGGACCTAAAGTATTCCTGGATTCATGGATTACTGGATAGGCTCGTTTAACTAATTGAACGTCAAACATGGAACCGTAAACATGAAACGCTACTTTATAAACGTGCTTCATAATGTAAAATTTATGAAATCATGAATTTCCTGTGCATGGAAATGGGTAAACATAAATAAGTACTGATTTTGGGGTTGTTGAATTTTGTTTTAATAATTTAGTTTAATATATCCATACAGGGTACTTACCACAAATTTTATTCACGAAACATCTAAATTCACTAAACCTCCAACCCCTTGGCTAACAAGTAATCTTAAAAAAAATGATGAAACTGAGGGACAAGGCTTTTACTCAATATAAACAAAACAGGACTGCACAGGCATGGGAAGAATATATAGATGAGCGGTCTACCCCTAAAAAGATGCTTAGAAAATCAAGGTCACCGACCACGAGGAGAGGCCAGGATGAAACCTTTTGTAATCGATGCATTGAGTTATTGCGAACAAAAAACCTAAGTAACATTTTTGTGTCTGAGTGGCAGGTAATTTGTTATTAACAAAAAAGTTGCAAAATAAAAATATTGCAAAAAAAACGCTCCTACCAAAGCTTTCGGAACGTTCAAAAGAGCAAAATGATCCTCGAGACTTATACTTTAATGTAGTATTTTTTAAACCTCCCCCTTTTTTTAACCCGTTAAATTTGCAGTTGAATTTCGGCCACTAGTGTCCACGCGCCACCCCTATGTATCGCTATATATAACGAGCGTTCAGATAAAAATATGGTCGAAGTTGGCTCTGACACATTGGACGTAGGGCGTAGCTTATAGCGACCAACTTAACCTCATTTCTCAACGAGCTGTATAGCAGCTGTCAGTTTCAATAACAAAGCGGCGATACACAGCGCTTTGACATATGACGTTTAAGTTCATTTGCTATACGCTACGCCCTACGTCCAAATTTTCAGAACCAACTTGACCACGTTTTTATTTGAACGCTCGTTATAT
>NW_019416353.1:406732-467988 GCF_000390285.2 Anoplophora glabripennis
TTAATTTGTGTTTTTAAATAATAAAATCATTTGACATACCCGATGTTACAACAATTGTTCAAAATTTTATCCACCAACGTGTAAACACATTTGGGTCCGTCTTACTCAGTTTCTACGAACTAACACAAATGTTGTCTTGCTTCACCATAACACAAATGCTTCACCATAAATTAAAACGATATCCATCAACTCCGAATTGCTATACACGCAAACCATTTTTGACACTAACTACCCATTTTTGACACTAACTACTAAACAACTATTGTAGGTGTTTACAATAGTACAGATAACAGGTAAATACTATGGCAACGACGATTGCAAAATCCGATTTCAGTATTCGGAGTCGCTGAACCACGTGCTCTCCACGCGTATTGCGAATGACGCTAGAGACTACAGTTGTCCAGCTATGTAGTGGTTGAATGTAATATAACTTCAATAATTTTTTTCTCGGAAACTATAAGGATTTTACAAAATTTTTTTTTACGATATTGACTCCATTTCTCATGCAGCATATATTCCCAAATTTTTTTGGATAAGTTGTGAATCACCCTGTATACCGATACGTAGGTGGCGCGTGAGCACCAGCCGCCGAAATTCAACTGCAAATTTAACGGGTTAAAAAAAGGGGCGGGTTTAAAAAAAATACTACATTAAAGTATAAGTCTCGAGGATCATTTCGCGCTTTTGAATGTTCCGAAAGCTTTGGTAGGAGCTGGGATATGAATTTTTAAAGTTGGCAACTTCTAGCCATTTTTCGACCTTAAATCGCCCCTAGCTCGAAAAGGAAGCGTTTTACGAAAAAATGTCAAGAGACATAAAGTGTTAATTTTTGTCCAATTTACCTTGAAATTTTTTTTTTGCAATATTTTTATTTTGCAACTTTTTTGTTAATAACAAATTACCTGTCAGTCGTACACAAAAGTGTTACTTAGGTTTTTTGTTCGCAATAACTCAATGCATCGATTACAAAAGGTTTCATCCTGGCCCCTCCTCGTGGTCGGTGACCTTGATTTTCTAAACATCTTTTTAGGGGTGGACCGCTCGTCTAATAAGGAGCTTCGCAATTTAGTAAATAGATCCGTCAAAGCAGAAAAAAAGGCTTATTTAAATTAAAAATTAAAAACTGATCCCAAAAGTGTTTGGGCTGCACTTAAACAAATAAATTTGAAAAAACAGAATTTGTCAATTAGTAACGAAGACCCCAATGCTGTAAATGATTTTTTTATAGATTCTATACCTAATGTACCTGTTTCATTGGATCCAGATATAGTGAAAATTTTAAATAAGTATGATGATATATTATTATGTAGCAATAGTGATCAGTTGTTTGAGTTTACTGGGGTCAACGCTGAGAAAGTTAATTCGGTTTTAAGAAAATTGAAATCTAACGCTACAGGTGCAGACGCAGTGAACGTAAAAACAGACTTATTTTTTCCACACTTAATTAAGTACCTACTTCACCTTTATTATAAATAAATGTCTCACTTCAGGAGAATTTCCCGATATTTGGAAAGACGCAAATTTTAAAAACTAAATACAAAACAACGTTACAAACAGGTATTATTAAATCTAACTGACTAACTGAGTTAGATTTAATAATACCTGTTTGTAACGTTGTTTTGTATTTGGTCTTTAAAATTTGTTTTTTAAAAAAGTGGAATTTATTTTGTTGACAAAATCCTAATATGTTTTGGATAATAATATGGTTGAATTTCCTATAATTGTGATATCCTTGTAAGACCTGAAGATGAGGTATAAAGTTTGATCTAGAAACCGGTAGTCTTTTAAAAATAAAAGGATTGTGCGAAAATTGGACCTTTTCTTATTTCCAAAATAAGTTACAAATTATGATTTAATTTTGCAAATAAAACAATTATTGTATTGAATTCATTAGTTCGTCAGTGCATCATAGATTGAATGTCGATCTCTAAACGTATATTATTAATGCTAATACAGAGAAGAGCTGATAAAAATGTTTTTTAAGGGTAGATGGATAATATCTGGATATCTGAACGTAGTTTTCTATTACGATTAACTTCTTAATAACGATTGTAGATATTGTAAAAAATAAAGGTACTTTAATCTTGAGCAAAATTTCCATTGTTCGACAAACCTCATGCACGACTGCAAAAAATTGAAATCTGATTACTTCATTTTGGATTTTAGGCCATGCATAACTTTTCATCAAGAATAACTTGTTTTTATAAAACCAATAATAAAAAAGTTTCCCCGACTTAATTGAACACACTGCATATTTTCCTACTATTGAAACAGTTTTGCATTTAGCTATTGAAACAGTTTTGCATTTATCTCCTAGCGAATAAACTGTCACCACTGCAGGAGTATTACCTGAAATATCGGGGGTAAATATTTGAGCTCTAATTTTAAGAATTATTTTTTGTAACGATCATCATCACGGAATATAAGAACCTTCCTAAATGATTACAAGCCACTTGACCAGTAATTTTATTTCCTTTTCGTTGGCAAACCAGTTTCGGCAAAATTAAAAATTGTTATGACAATAAGATCAAGATTACATTAACACCAATCAGCGATCGCATTATCTCGAGCTTAGACATAACGAGTCATTAACATTGGTGATCCCAAGATTTTCGTTACAAATTTAAATAATTTACTCCAATAGCCAACCAAATTCAAATATTGGAACTGCAACTGCCGGTAACGGCGAAACAGCCGATTCCATTCAGACTTTAACGAGCTGTTTACAATAAGCATATTTTTTAATTAGTTTGTTTCTCCCCTTTTTTACATGTATATTCGCAATTATACAGAGAACTGAAAATACGTAAATAACGTATAAATGTTGAATGAAGAATTTAGCTAACTAAAAATAAATATACTTTAAATCATGTACGAGTATGGTCCTGCTGAAGTGTCTATCTCGACAGCATCAAATTTAGAAGGAAGAGCTCTGGGACCTACCCAATCTACATTAAACTTCATCAGTTACCAAAAGATTATATACCGGGACTAAAATTAAGCCGTACGACTTATAATTAAAGTACGGAAATTTTCAAAGGCTGGTGTATAGCGAAACGGAAATTGAAAGGAAGCATGAAAGTAATTAACGACCCATTAAGTGAATAAAGTATGTATTTATAGGCGTAACTATTAAATACATATGGCTATTGGAGCATATGAATAGTAGCAGCAATGCTTCAGAAGTTCTTAATTAAAATCCTGAATAAATAAACTAAGCGGCGAAGAGCAAACATAAAAAGACCAAAACTGAAGAGAAATTTGTAGTCATTTGAAAGTATAATTTGTGCCTGGCTATAATGGTATATAAACACAGCTCATATTTTATAATTCCGGGAGAGTTTAGGATTTTATCTCTTGGTCTGGTGTTTGAATTTTGGGGGAAGGGTCTAATGAAATGAAACTACATTTTAATAAAGCTCGTTTAAAAAACTTACTTACCCACTCTGGTAGAACAAAAGTTGGGCTAAATATTTTCTTCAAACACTGACAAGTGGCTTGCATAATAAACTTTCGGAACTTTGATGTAACATACATAGGTACTGTCTCAAGTAGCATCTTATTAGAATTAGAATTATGTAATTTCTAGCGTTATTTGGTCACATTTTTTATTTATGACTAATTGTAAACCTTAATTCATTAATGATTTAATTCAAGTCATTAAAATGACTTCAAATTTATGTAACAATGAGGTAAGTAGGGAATGAGATGACGTTAGTAATAGTCACTCACTAAATTATAATGACCTACTACTACTTACTTCGAAAGTATCTACATTATTTGCAACATATTTCTTTATTTTTCAGTAATAGGCGACGAATTACAGTTTAATTATCTTATCTTTTTTACATTCATAACCCAGTTAAGTATAACTTATTGTATTTAGACAATGAAAACGGAATGTAACCGTTTGTGGAACAGATCTAAAATGCATTCTAAGTAAAAATGACTTTTTGTGAAAAATTTTTATTTTTAAGTTAAAAGTAGTATGTGTTTGGAAAATGGAAAGGTAAATTTACCTAAATTTAAAATTAGTTCTGAGTTAATGCTCATAAGTAATGGTTATATTTGTAACCTAAATTTGACCAAAAAGGTAAGGCTACATTCAGATTTTATTTAGAAAAAGAATTTAGATTTAAAGTTTAGTGATTTGGTGTATAATGACATAATATATTCTTGCAGACAGTCTTCAATGTACACTTTAACTCTGTGATTAAATTTTAGGAAATAATAACGTCACTATCTCTTGAAAGTTACATCAAGGTAAATAAAACTTATCAGTTATTTTTTAAGAAAACATTACCAACACATTTCTTATTAAATTACCTGTAAGTTGATTACTTTTACAGTTGAAAATGTTGTAGCGACTATTTAAGGTTTTTAAGGCTTTAAATTGGTACAACTGAAAATATTAATTGTGCTGCGAGGGACACTACAGAGGACATAATTATGTCTCCAAAAATGTACGCATGTAAATATAAGTAGGAAAAAATAGTTTAATATAACTTATATGACTTCATTGAAAATATATTTCTTCCACTTTTCATCGACAGTCATCACTTTCCTACGTTTAACAAAAGATATTGTCTAACACCCATCTCCTAAACTAACAACCACTTTGTTCTTTCTATTCTTTCCGTTTTCCTTTCTCTATACACTCATAAAGTTTAACAGATTGCTGCTGAAATGCCGATTCGTTCATAATTCTCAGTTTTTCTTATACTTTCCCTTTTATAGAGAGCTTATAAGTGTTGACTTTCATTCTTTTGTGATTCCTTCCTCATATAGCCAGTGATTAAATAAATCTGTGAATGAGATAACTCAATAAGTGCAAAGAGCGATTTAGAAATTAATCAAAATGATTTTTCATGCTTAATCATTTAAAAATAAATGTTTAAAATTGATTCTAATTTTAATTCTAATATACGTCTTAACTAATTACCATTATGTCAAGATCACATGTTATTCTTTGTTTCGAAAACCGCATTTTTTTCCTTGCATTTCTTTATAATTTTATACAGGGTGATTCACAAATTTCTCCTATATACTTTCCTAAAGTATTATAAACTGATTTTATAATATTTCATGTATAAAATAATAACCAATTTTACTCAAAATCCATACACAATATCAAAATTTTGTAAGAGGTAAAAAAGCTTCTAAAACACTTAGTGCTTATTTTTAATAATATAATTCTAGACGTCACTAGCGTACATACAAAAAAGTTACGGGATAGCCAGTGGTGCACAGCACTAGAAAGAGAACATCTTGTATGTATTCTCGCCAAATTCTATATTTACATTGCCTATACAAAAATATGTGTACCAAATTTGAAATTTCTAAGAAAAATAGTTTTCAAATTATTTAAAAAAAAACTAGGTTATCTGTTCCATATTTAGAAGGCTACATCTCAGTAGGCATGCACTTTTGTATATAATAGGTAAGTACCAATGGTAATGGATTCTTCCTATGCTAAGATTAATCCTTATCGTTAAGTTCCTTCTGCTCGAATGTTCAGCAGACCGTCCGCAGCTCTGGGACCATAAAAAACCCTATCGACTCTGGAAGGTCTCTGTTCCTACGAGCAATTTTCGAGGAAGTGGAAGAAAACAATAAACTAGCGTTGGGAAGGTCGCGGTTCATGATGTAGGTATTAATTAACCTTTTGGTCTGAACATCATTAGGAAACAGCTACTACAATCCTACCATATTCAACATATACTCAATTCACCAGACTGTGACCCAATATTGACAGCAACCTACTAGATAATGTATCAATAAAAATTAACAATACACAACTTGCAATAAAATATGTTTTATTTTTTCCTCCAAAACGGTGCATCCTACGAAAAAAATTGAAATGACAAATTTCATTCAGAATTGACGGTGGATTTCTAAAAAATATCAAAACAGGAAGTACGGACAGTAGTGTACCATTTTTTTTTATTAAAAAAGTTGTGGCATTCTCGCACGAACGCCACTGATGCAAATAGAAATATTCGGATCACCCCAAAAAATGCATATTTATCCCTCCAAAGCTTTTTCCAATACCCTTTGAAATACCCAATCAAAAACCCTTTGAAATAATTAATAAAAATAAATAAATAATTAAAATTTAAACATTCTGTATCTCGGAAAGGAAGCATATTTCGACCTACGTTTATATGAACTCTTCACAAAATAACTTGGGAAACCACCCCCTAAATTATTTCTTATGTACAAACACCCTGTATATCAAGTAATACCCACTAAATTTAAATTGATCTAGTCAACCCATTTGGAAGATATAAATACTTAAACTCTATTTTTTTAACGAAAACTAAAAAAATATATTTATAGGAGGACGCTTTTTATATTTTTCCTGAATATTTTATTAGTAATATTTTTTATATTCTTTTATCAATTATTTTATACATATTACAATGTTTTTTAATATGTTTTGTTAATGTTTATTACAATATTACTAGTTTTTATATATTGAGATGAAATCAGATTATTGAGAGCAATTTAAAAGTTACTTAAATTAAAATTCTACTTGAATACAACACGGTAAACAGAAAGGTTGAAATAATTGTTATAAAACTAAGAAAAATATTTGATAAAAAAAATTGTTAGTATTAAATAAGTATTATGAATCATTATCAGAGAGTCGGATTACTAGAACAGAATAAATTTCAAGAATTCAAGTATAAAAATTAGAGCTGGCAAAAACTGGAAAAAAGTGAAACCGGTTCCGGAAAAACCGATTTCATATAAAACCGGTTAGTCGAATAGTTGCTAAAACCGAATATTCTAAAATCGGTTATTCGAATAACCCGTTACTCGAATAATGGCCAAAACCGGATATCTGAAAATCGGTGCTTTGTAAAACTGACGAGATATACGATGTTATTCACATATTCACATATTTATATAAATGGATTTGGTCGTTTGGTGTATGTGGGTGTGGGTGACTGGTTTTTTATCAGTCTGTGTCTGTGTCCCAGGATAAAATATAAAAATAAATTGTATTTCCATTAATAGTTCAACCCTTCCAATATGTATGTACTATGTTGCCGGTGTCAATAACTACATAACACTATGACTATATTATGGTGTTATGTAGTTATTGGCTATAAAGAAAGAATCCGACTTTTCGGATGTTTGAATAGATTATCGAATAATCGGTTATTTGAATAATTGGTTATTTGAATAATCGGATATTTGAAGAATCGAATAACCGGTTTTCGCGTTTCGTAAATATCCGAATTATCCGAAACCGGTTAACCGACTATCCAAAAAACCGATTTCAGTTGCCAGCACTAATAAAAATATTATCATTTTGGTCAAATAGAGTACATGTCAAAGATGTTATAGGAAAAACATAATTAAAATTAATTAGAAATCGCAAGTGATATCAAACAAAAACTAAAATGTCATAGTTTTATTAAATAGGTGTAATATGAGTTAGAAAAATAACTAGTAAAATATATTAAGGTCTAAAGTAAAATTTATATATTAATAAGATGAAAATGTCAGGTAAATGTCAAAATTAAAGTTGGGTCCACAAGGCATAAAATAGAACATATAAAAGTCAAATAAAATTATAGAAATAAGAAATATTTTGAAACATAATTTAAAATTTTTGTAAAGACTACAATAGGTTTGTAAATTTGTAAAGTATAAAGTGAAGTGACGGCATTTAAAAAGAAAAGGCATGTATGTGGAAAGGCCCTAACACGGAAGAAGAAATCAAGAGAGTAAAAAGAAAAAAAATCGAGAGATTATTGATTAGTTACCGAAAAAATTTGTCAAAGAAAGAAGTGTTGCAGAAGTTAATTGATAAAACCAGATAAAATAGAATCAGTTATCGTGAGAGAGTTGTTAAAAGAAGCAAATTGGGAGAAACCAAATATATAGAAGTAATTGTATTGGAAAAGTCACTCAAGAAAAATCCAGTGAGAGCGGAATATCAGCAGCAGGTACCGGGAATCCAGTGAGAGCGGAATAGCAGCAGCAGGTTCCAGAAATCCAGTGAGAGCGGAATACCAGCAGCAGGTAACGGGAATCCAGTGAGAGCGGAATAGCAGCAGCAGGTTCCGGAAATTCAGCGAGAGTGGAAAGACGAGGATTCCAGAACAATANATTAAAATTCTACTTGAATACAACACGGTAAAGAGAAAGGTTGAAATAATTGTTATAAAACTAAGAAAAATATTTGATAAAAAAAAATTGTTAGTATTAAATAAGTATTATGAATCATTAGCAGAGAGTCGGATTACTAGAACAGAATAAATTTCAAGAATTCAAGTATAAAAATATTATCATTTTTGTCAAATAGAGTACATGCCAAAGACGTTATAGGAAAAACATAATTAAAATTAGAAATCGCAAGTGGCATAGGTATATCAAACAAAAGCTAAAATGTAATAGTTTTATTAAATAGGTGTAATATGAGTTAGAAAAATAAGTAGTAAAATATATTAAGGTCTAAAGTAAAATTTATATATCAATAAGATGAAAATGTCACTTAAATGTCAAAATTAAAGTTGGGTCCACAAGGCATAAAATAGTACATATAAAAATCAAATAAAATTATAGAAATAAGAAATATTTTGAAACATAATTTAAAATTTTTGTAAAGAAACTAGAATAGGTTGTATATTTGTAAAGGATAAAGTGAAGTGACGTGAAATGTAAAAGGAAAACGGCATTTAAAAAGAAAAGGCAAATATGTGGAAAGGCCCTAACAAGGAAGAAGAAATCAAGAGAGTAAAAAGAAAAAAATCGAGAGATTATTGATTAGTTACCGAAAAAATTTGTCAAAGAAAGGAATGTTGCAGAAGTTAATTGATAAAACCAGATAAAATAGAATTAGTTATCGTGAGAGAGTTGTTAAAAGAAGCAAATTGGGAGAAACCAAATATATAGAAGTAATTGTATTGTCACTCAAGAAAAATCCAGTGAGAGCGGAATATCAGCAGCAGGTACCGGGAATCCAGTGAGAGCGGAATAGCAGCAGCAGGTTCCGGAAATCCAGTGAGGCGGAATACCAGCAGCAGGTTCCGGGAATCCAGTGAGAGCGGAATAGCAGCAGCAGGTTCCGGAAATTCAGCGAGAGTGGATAGACGAGGATTCCAGAACAATATCTAGGCAGAGTAAACGCGGGAAGCCAGTCGACAATTGATCAAGCGATAATACATACAGAAAGGTACCTTTTCTTGTCGTTTTTGTGCACAAAGTAGACCAAAAATCGTATACGAAATAGCTAGCTAACATAGATTGAAAAGTACACTAAAAAGGGTAGAATACAAAATTTTCATATTATTTAAAATTTTTCATATCAAATAAATTTAATTTCACTATCTAAATCATCATCAAAATTTGGCCATTTTTTTAAATTTTATAGGTATTAATATTAGAAATAAGTAGTAACACATTGAATAAGAAATTATACGATAAAAACTTAAATTTTACAGTGTAGGTAACCAATAATACATAAAATCAATTAAAGTAACTACATCGAGATAAAATCTTGTTCAAAGTGTTAGAAATATTGTAGGAGATTTCAAAATATTCTTTAACTGTGTTTGACATTCCATATTGGATTTTTATTGCTATATATATAAAAATTAATTTCTAAATAACATCTTTTGATTAGTGTGGTGTGTTGTGTGGTTTCATGCTGAGTTATACCTTCATTTGAACCTACTACTGAGAAGGGTCGAGAGCTAGACAGGGCAAATTAGACAACCAACATTACAACAAAACCGTTATACAAACAAATTACATATTACTACACATAAAAAGATTGGCGGTTACACAAACACAAATTCATACCCATAACAATATATAATATTACGATTCTTTCTCTTATTTTTGACACGTGCAACCACTTTTGTGCATATAATTTAAATAAATGGTTAATAAATAAAAAAAATTAAACAATTTTTTTTTCAAAAGGAAGCGTTTCCTGACATAATTAATGTTCATATTAACTTTTTTTCAAATTATTATTTTTGAGTACTCTGCTTTCAAGGCGTTGTATATTTTTTAAAACTCTGTATACCAGTATTGTTAACGAAGACTATCTTAAATTGTTGCGGCCTTACAGAATGTCATGGCATTTATTAGGGGTGCCTAAATATAAAGGAAATATTTGGGACTAAATAACAGTGACAAATAACTACAATTTGCCTTCCATCCGAAAACCACGCTCCCTCGCTCAGCCGGCCGACCACATTAAAAGTTTGCTGAAACCGTAGCATCACCTAAGACAGCAGATTAATGTAAACAGATAAGTAAGGCTTTCTCCTCAGTTTGCAGCCGACCAAAACTTAAACAACTATAACTACTCTAATAAATTAAATCAGGACTTACGACTCCATTATTGAACTTGCGGACTACGCACGGTAACGTGGCGGTGCCGCCGATTTGTGCAACCACCACCGTGCAGTTCTCGGTGGCAAACAGTGGGGACTTGCTGCCGTTCCTCCCACCTTTGACGGCGTTGGTTATGGCGGCCTCCTTGCCTTTGTGGCGCTGCTCGTAGCTTCGCCTGTGACGGTAAAGGCTGCTGTCCATATTTCCTGAAACAAACAACCCTTTCAGTCGTAATAACTATACTAAAAATCAACAAATCAGCTTATAATTTTTTATCAACAAAGTATAGTTGTTACGATTTCAATTGGAACCTGTGAACCTTGACCGTATGCACTTCTCCTGAAATTTCTTTCTATGCTTTGACCATGATGTGTCTCGTAATTTATACTCGAAATGCTATTCGAGTATAAATTACGAGAGCAAAACAAGTAATTTTTGCAAATTGTTTAAAACAATAGTTTAAACAAATTGTGACTAGGTTACCGGCCGGTAACATTTTGATCCTCATTCAGGGACATTTCACGGAGGTGATTATGCAAAAAAATCAAATCCACTATTTTTTTCATACGAAGCCGCCGATTTCGCCTTGTCTGATATAAAGATTTTTGACGTGCATCGTGTATTAAGCGAGGTACATTGGAGTGGCTCTCTTATAGTAGACAGCCTGTATACTATACTATAATAAACATTTATTAAGGCACATAATGTCATAGTTTTCTTTATCCGTTATACAGGGTGTCTCATAATTAGCTGCCAACCCTGAACAGGCCGATTCTATGATCAAAACTAAGTAAAAAAGTTCATATGAACATGGGTCCGGAAATGCTTCCTAAGGGCACAGGGACCCATTGAAGAGGGAGGAATGGAAATCATTTTTTTGCAATATCTCTCAATCGCGTTGTGATAAATGAATGAAATTTGGTATACACAGCTAAATTTTGATGAGCAATTTGATGGACTAATCCATTTATTTCCACAAGGTCCATTGGGGTGGGTACGGGGGGGCCCTTGGTACTTTGCGTGTGTAACTTTTTCATCTTTGACTTTTTAACAAATTGGACAGCAAATTCCGTTTTCCCGAACTGTTTTACGTTAAAAAGGTACTCTTGTTTCAAATCGTTATCTTTAACGGTTTCTGAGAAAATCGCTCTTGAATTAATCCCACTTTGGTCAATTTCATAGTAATTTAAACAAAAAAAAATAATAATAATTTTCCTTTCCTCTCTTTTCCATTTAAAGGATTAATTTTTATTTAATTTAATTTTTTATTATTATTTTTTTATTAAAATTAGATTAAATTTAAACAAAAAAATTTTTTTTGTTTAAATTACTATGAAATTGACCAAAGTGGGATTAATTCAAGAGCGATTTTCTCAGAAACCGTTAAAGATAACGATTTGAAACAAGAGTACCTTTTTAACGTAAAACAGTTCGGGAAAACGGAATTTGCTGTCCAATTTGTTAAAAAGTCAAAGATGAAAAAGTTACACACGCAAAGTACCAAGGGCCCCCCCGTACCCACCCCAATGGACCTTGTGGAAATAAATGGATTAGTCCATCAAATTGCTCATCAAAATTTAGCTGTGTATACCAAATTTCATTCATTTATCACAACGCGATTGAGAGATATTGCAAAAAAATGATTTCCATTCCTCCCTCTTCAATGGGTCCCTGTGCCCTTAGGAAGCATTTCCGGACCCATGTTCATATGAACTTTTTTACTTAGTTTTGATCATAGAATCGGCCTGTTCAGGGTTGGCAGCTAATCATGAGACACCCTGTATAGAATAATATGATATATTCAATGTTCCACATAGTACATTTATGTGATCTGTCCACTTTAAGTGGCAGTCAAGATGTACACCCAGAAAGTTGGTACTTTCGGATGATTCCAAAAGGATGTTTGTACTTGCGATATGTTTATTATGAAAGTAAATTATTTTCTTTTATCAATATTCAAAATAAGGTTATTTATTAAGTTTACAAGATTAAGCACCGATCCGTGAGGAACACCCAAAGTGACCCATTGATTCACATATATGACCTCTTTAATTTTAACACGCATAGATCTGTTAGATAAAAATTGGATTATCGAGTCTAACAATATCCATCTGAAACCAATGTTGTACAATTTACTTTTAATAAATAAAATATTATAACCAATCAAAGGCGCGTGTTAAATCGAAAAAACGACTCCAAAACCTATCTTCCGTTCGCTGTACGATTATTAGTTCATGTGATATCGATGACCAAAAAAAAGTGTCTTTTCACTCAATAGCTGACATCTCAATGAGAAAAAATCGTACAGAAACTTAAAAAAAACAAATTGAAGCTGAGCAATCAGGCTAAATGACCATGACATTGATTAAGCCGGAAAATTTTTCTGAGCCCATGGGCAGTTTTGAAGAAAGAAAAAATTTGTAAAATTTTTGCTTTACATTGCATTCTTTTGATTGCATCGAGTGATGCTCAAAAAAAATTTTCAAGATTTTAAAACTAGAATCTTCAAGCTTCAAGATGCTTTTCTTTTTTTTTTCGATACGACCATTATTCACGAAGTTACAGCCTTTTAAAAAATCACAAAAAAATTTTGAAATGTATATTTAAATCGATTTCGTCAAGTGTTTGTACATAACGTTGTCTTCTAGTATCGGGGGAAATAATTTTTAGCAGTATTTCTAATCTTATGAACTATGAATAATAATCTGTTTACATTGTCAATGTGATGGCATTAATAATGAGACAAAATAAATGTCATTTGTCGACTTAAGGAGTAAACTTATCTCACATTAAAAACTAAATATCCGTAATATCTCTCAACGCGATACAAGATCCCTTTAAAATTACTATTAAAATACCGTGCTGCTTCCAAGAAAACTTTAAACGGCTAATATAAACTTTATAATTCTTAGATACGAAGGTAAAATAAATTCCTGAATAACCTCATAATTTTAACATCAAACTATAAGTTTCTGAATTACGAACCACTTCGCCTACGTTTCGCGCTTGTTAAGAAGCTCTTAGTCTAGTTTAAAAAGCAATAGGTCCACAGGAAATAGTTTTTCACAATCCGCCGCTCCTTTCATATGAATCCTTCTTCTTTTACATGCACTGCAAAATTTTTCTGAATGGGTTTATGTTCAAAGGAACGCAAGGAAACGAATAATAAACGAACTTCTTTCGAGTAACTAAACGTTGTTTACAAAGGATAAAGGAATACAGTCCATGACACCTTATTGAAAGTACAGAGTTTCTCTTTAGGAATTGTAAATAGAACAATGAAATATGGTGCGACCATTTAAAAACGTCCTTAAAATTTTCACTAAAACTTATTTTGGCTTTTTGTAGAAATTCATTGATTTTTGTTATAAACCATATAAGGTTAACGATTTTTGAAGTAAGAATTCCAAAACTCTCAGTACAGTATTAAGAAAATTTTCTTATTTTGTGATAGTTTAGCATGTATATCTTTCCTATTATTTCATATATTGTAACACAGGTATTGAAAGTACATGAAAGAAGCGTTATTTCTGTCACACTAGCCTCGATTTATGAATTAACAATAAAAATAAGCAGTTATAGCTGATATTTTTCATCGTTGACTTTGCGACAAAAAGAATAGCGGCCAAATTGGCCAGTTTTTATAAAATAATATGTAATTACCGAAACGGCAAATAAATATACCTACGTTTTGTTCCGAAATGATACAGGGGTAAATAAAAATTTAATCTCCTTTAGGTACAATATAAAAATCAAAATATGTATTTCCTAAACGGTTTGAGATATAGAGATGCGGTTAAAATGTTGGTTATAATGACTTAGAAAAAAGTATATCGTTCCATTTAAAATTTCCAATAAAAATTAAGAAATACGTTAGGTTTCAACATATCGCCATTTTGTACCTTTACTAACCAACTTTTTGCTATCACTAAAACATTTATGAAATCCGTAAGGTATTGTCATTTTAAACAAATCTGATTGCAAGAAAATCCATTAAAGCAATCCGAAAATACAGCATTCTTTAAAAATTAATAACAAAAACTTATCCCACCCCTAAGAAAATAAAAAATGTCACTTGGAAAAGTTTTAGGAAATGGACTATCGATTAAAAGTGATAAAAAATCCATGTTAATAAGGCATTTTTTAATTTAGTCAATTTTAAAAATGTCTTAATCAGTTGCGCCCTCTTGCGGAGATTTGCGGAAAGTGAAAATATTTCTAGTGAAATTTTCTTGGCCACTTTTATTATAACAATTTTTTCCCCGAACCTGTAGGATCAATAGATTCCCATATACAACCGATGGCCGGCCCTAATCAGACACCCGGTATATTGGTACATAATCAGTACTACAATATCCAGAATATATACGACAAAAAAAGTCACATATAAGGTTATTGTAGAAAATAATTTACAGTTGACCTAAGTGTTGAACGGTAAATCGTCTCCGATGATCGGTAAATATTAATTTCAAAAACGAAAGTGACCATTCAACACTTACCGAGGTTACAGGTGCATATCTAAAATACGCGCAGTTTTTAATAGATGATATTTGTACATGTCTGCCTCTGACCTGAAGCTTCGCATCTATCAATTTATTCGATACGCATCTGGCAGCATCCTGGCAGCCTGGCGTGCCGGAGAACAATCCCCGTTTTTTTTTCGATAAGGGCCGTGCATTTAATTGTCATTTGCGCGCGAGTGAGTGAGTTGGACGCTCTGCTTGGTCGAGTGTATGGCACCTATTTTTATGGCAGTCAGTAGCATTGTGTACCGTGAGCATAAAGCGGCACACGGCTTTACAACAGATTTAGACTATTTCTGCGACTACAAAGCGTTTTGCAGCTTACTTTCATAATACTACTGTTTATTTATTTGAATGTCGCCACAAAGTTTTCGATGTCTAGCTATTATTATGTTACTGACATAACCTAATACGTTATTTCTATGAATGACGGACAAGGCACCCTTCCTGTTATGTTAGATACAAAATTGCTATGTACTATGTAGTTTTTTCGTTTAAGCGTTAGTAGGTAGGCATCAATATAGTTATTCACTATAAGAAAGTGGGTTGCCCTCTGCTAATAAAGCATCGACTTAAAGTAATAAAGTCGTGTTAGCAAAATTATTTTTATTAAGCATTTGGTATTTTAACAATAACAAGAAATATTGCTGTTTTAATACAGATTATCTTAGCAAAACTTTATTATTGTCGATTTCCCTCAGTGGAAATTCTAAAAAACAATTCTATGTCAAAGGCCATAATATGACTTTTTTTAATGAGACTTTTCGGAAGGTTTTTAGAGTTAGCTTAATATCTTTAAAGTTCGTCATGAATAGACATTTCAAAATCAACACCGTCCCAACTCATTTGAAATTCTGGTTTCGATGATATAATGTTATATACAAAAATTAAATCCCCATAAATTGTTTAAAAGATATTGTCAAAATATACAGGGTGGTCCTTAAGTAATTGTACATAGAAGTATTCATGACTTTAAAATATTACGATTTGAGCCAACTTGCCTTAATAAAATATTGATAATAAGAAAGATACAGGGTGTTAAAAGTGAAATTTAAAAATTTATTTTTCGCAATAACTTGAACATTTTTGGACATTTATACAAAAAATATTTTATCTGGGGGTTTTTTGGTATGAGAAATCATAATTTGATATCTAATTTAATGTATCTTTTAGAGGGCGCCACATAAGCCACATGTGTGGCATAAATGTAGACTAAATTTTTTTGCCCATCAAGGTAGCGCTCTTTTGGGAAAAAAATATTAAAGGCACGGCATTGTAAGAACAAAAATGTACATTTGTTAACAACCTCTAAACTTAACGGTTTTCGAGATAATCGAATTTTAAAAATCGGCTGCATAACTCTTTAATTCATTACGAGAAATAGTAACGTAGTAGACGGAAGTCACGAATGATTTTAACAGCTAATCATTCTTGTTTTCATAATATATGACGTTTGAAAAAATTTTAATTGAGTATTTATGATAATTAAGGAATAACAGAAAATGCCGAGACAATAATTTCTCTAATACAGAAATGAAGATATGGTTACTATTTACTGTCAGCAATATTTCAACGGACGTACTCTGAAATGGGAATATTTCAGAAGATATTCAAACAGGCTGCAACCTAATCACCAAACATTTGAAAATCTATCTAGGAATTTAGGAGAAAGTGGTTCATTTCGTCCTAAACGTGATAATGTAGGCCGACCGGGAATCATTACGCCTGATCAAGATGATGAAATTGGTTCACGTTGCAGATGATCTTCAAGTTAGTACAAGAAGGTTATCTTCAGCTTTAGGAATCAGTAAAACTTCAGTTTTAAAAAGACATCTCGATAAATATCACCCCTACCATTTTACGCCTGTGCAAAATTTATTGCCAGCAGATCTACCCTTAAGATACCAATTTGCAAATGATATCCGAAATAGGCAAAATCTTGACCCCATGCACCTACCTTTATTAATAGAATATTATTTACGGATGAGGCAACATTTAGCCGCCGTGGTATTTTTAATTTAAGAAATAATCACATCTGGGAAATTGAAAATCCTCATTTTAAAAGAGAAAGATATTTTCAACACGCATTCAAAATAAATGGTGTGGGATCATTGGTGACCATTTTTTAGGGCCATACGATTTTCCGCATACTTTGAATGGTGAGAACTACTTACATTTTTTTACAAAATGATTTCATTGATCTTTTGGAAGAATTGCCACTAAATTTCAGGCAAAATATGTGGATTATACAAGATGGTGCCCCTCCTCATTATATGAGAGAAGTCAGAACATATTTAAATACCAACTTTCCTGAACGCTGAATTGGTTGTGGTAGTCATTTCTCTTGGCCAGCACGTAGCCCAGACTTTAATCCTCTCGATTTTGGCGTATGGGGCGCAATGAAACAACTTATTTATAAAAGTCCCATAAATATTCGCAACCAACTTTGGGAAGAAATAAATGCAACTGCAGTTTCGTTTGGACCAATCATGTTATTTAATATGAGGCCATCTTTTATGGAACGTATGGATAAATGCATCGAAGAGAATGGTGGACATATCGAATACTTACTTTGACATAATTAAACTTGTAATATTAGTTAGCTTAGTGTTTTCTTTTCTTAATATGTGTAAAATTCATTCCTAATTATGATTATTTAACTTATATTTTAACTACTTTTATTTAATTTTTAAAATTTTTAAAAATTTTTAAATTTTTTATGTCAACTCCTACCATTACGTTAATATTCATCATGTTGATGTAAAAACATGATAAGCGTATACGATTTCTACGTAAATATTTCTCGTAACGAATTAAAAAAGAATTATGCAGTCGATTTCTTATCTCTAAAACCGTTAAGTTTAGAGGTTGTTAACAAGTGTACATTTTTGTTCTTACAATGCCGTGCCTTTAATATTTTTTTCCCAAGAGAGCGCTACCTTGATGGGCAAAAAAGTTTAGCGTACATTTATGTCACACATGTGGCTTATGTGGCGCCCTCTAAAAGATACATTAAATTAGATAACAAATTATGATTTCTCATACCAAGAAACCCCCAGTTAATTTTGTTTTTTTGTATAAAAGTTATTGCGAAAAATAAATTTTGCAATTTCACTTGTAACACCCTGTATCTTTCTTATTATCAATATTTTATTAAGGCAAGTTGGCTCAAATCGTAATATTTTCAGGTCACAAATCTACCATACTTCTATGTACAAGTACTTAAGGACCACCCTGTATATATATTGGAAAATTCACCATATTTACAAAGGAAATTCAATTAAACTTTTTACGTGATCATTGCAAACTCACACTTCATGAAACATCTTGAATGTTCAAAAACAAATAAAGTATTTCCACAGCCCTATTTAATAGATTAGTCTAGAGCGACCTCACCTGTCTCAACACGAAGTCACAAACTTCTACTTACTTAAAGTAGTTCATAATTTCACGTCAAAATCTTACCACGAGCGAACTGAACTAGTTCAGTCAACTGAGAGCACATCCCAATTTGTCACGGAATAGCTTCCCAAGTTTGGGGTTAAATAATGGAAACTTCTCATTTGAATTTTTATCCGTAGGAGGATCGGATGGGACTGATTGTCAACGGAATTATATCGATACTTGATTTATTTCAGAAGGGTGAACTTTCGAAAGAGCTGTCATACAAAAAACCATCATCGATCAAACGGCGGAAACATAATATCTCGCTATATCTTTCTAATTCTTGACCTGGTTCAGTTCCTTTGATATTTTACTTTTCGAGTAGTTTAAAACGTAATACTACAAATGTTCAGAAATTACTAAAACATAGCATGCTGGAAATTTATTATAAAGAAACTACAACATTACATACAAACAGTAAAAAAGGAAATGGTGCGTGTACTTCTTATTTTTAAAAGCTCTGTTGCTCCTAGGATCTATGATACGAAATATATTTTGTATATTTAACCTTGCTAATTTATTTTCTTCATTAGATTCAGTTAATCAAGTTTATTTCATGTTATACAGGGTGTTTGGAAAAGTTGGTACAAAATTTAAGAGGGTGAAAGTAGAGCCAAAAATAGTAAAAAAAGTTCCTATAAACATTGGTCCTCCGGAGCACTGTTACTGAGATATGGTCCTCCAAAGGGGTCTTATCATTTGGATATTTTTTAAAATAACTTTCTTTCTGATTAAGATAACGGAATGAATATTGTAAGTAATAATCATATGACGAATTAAAGTTATTTACAGACATGCCTAATTTTATCGAGATAATTAGTAAAAACAATCAAATACAATAAAAAATGCTGGAAATAAAAGCAACAAAGTTGATGTTATTAAATTTAGTACAACTTGTTATAAAAACTGTTCAAAATGACTACCGTTGTTTCTAAACAAAGGTTATTTCAGCGAAGAAAGTTAAAAGACACACTTCGCAGTTCTTGAGGGCAATTTTTTAAAATATTTATTGCGTTAAATGTGTTGTTTTCAGAGTGCCCCAAAGATAATAGTCGCAAGGTGTTAAGTTTGGTGAACGTACAGGCCTATTAACAGGAGTATTACACCTACTACCGATCCATCGACGAGGAAATCTTTGGTTCAGATACTGCCGGACATTTACAGTGAAATGTGGTGGAGCTCCATCATGCATAAACCACTTGTTAGCCCTGAATAATAACGACACACCTTTTAATAACTCGGGTAAATTGTTTTGCAAAAATTCCCTATTGGGTATAATAACAGGGCCAGTAATAATGCTATCAATGCGTTGTATTTGATTGTTTTTTTCTAATTATTTGAATAAAAATTAGGCACATTATGAATAACTCTAATTTGTCGTATGTGTGTATCCATATGGAAAAATGAAATNCTATTGGGTATAATAACAGGGCCAGTAATAATGCTATCAATGCGTTGTATTTGATTGTTTTTTTCTAATTATTTGAATAAAATTAGGCACATTGTGAATAACTCAAATTTGTCGTATGTGTGTATCCATATCGAAAAATGAAATAACAGGTGGTATATCTTATCGTCGTAAACACTCATTAAGAATTGTTAGGTACAATGACTTAAACATTAGACTGAAATTAGTCAACCTATAAAATCAGTGCCTATTGGCATTTTGTTAAGTATTATAATATGGGTGTCACGATAATGTAGACATTTAAAACATATTTTTTTCTACCCAAACCGCTGATTTAATCAAAATTCTACAAGAAGCCCAAAAACTTCCAAATGGTATCACCTATCAGATAAAAAATAGTTGTCGGTATTGCCCGAAAGAGGAAAAAGTTATGAACGGATATCACCATACATAAATTTTGTAGAAGTTGTAAGTTTTAAAAAATACTCACCAATATGTGTAGATTGAAATCAAAAGTCTACACCCCAGAAATAATCAAAATCGATTAATAGGTATTCGAGTTATTTACAAAATTCAAAAAATTTTCACCAACTTTGAGGCCATCTAGCGGCCAAACTAAGCGATTTCGGATATAGGTGAATTAGCCTAGATCTGCCTATTTTGAGTCCACGAATCTGTGGTCTACCGTTGTACACATTATTCTGGGACACCCTGTATACATACATACGTATATTTAATTTCATATTTCATATTTTATGCTATTTTGACTATCCACTTCACTTCAAACCTTCAAATTATGAGACGATGTTAAATATTATGCATTTGCTGTGAAATCAATTAGTAGTACATCAACAGCACGAACAATTTTTGTGTCCAAGTTATAATCTTTTGCATTTAATAGTTTTCTTTTATTAATTATGTGTTTTGTATCTTGTAACTGGTAAATACTGATAATGTTTAAATTTGTAACTGTATTTTGGCACTATACTCTGTAAAGTTAAGTTAAATGAATAAAAAAGCAAAATACAATTTCAACATTAAAATAAAAAAAATATAGGTACCGTTTATGTAAACGAGAAATCATAAAATCCTATTATTGAAAAGGCAGTTAAATGTTTTTCGGTGTGGTAATTACTGTTTACATTTGAATAGTAATGCTGTAATTGCGCACTTAGCAGTATACCTTGCAAAGGAAATAATTACAGTTTTAGTTTCCATTCCATGAGTTTAATTACATAGTGCACGTGTGATATGAAATATCGTATTTAAAACCTGGCATGCATTATAAAAGCAGCAAGTTTTTTAATTAAAATGTTATAATAAAGGGTCTTTACTCATTCATATTTGCAGATGGGCATTTTAAAAATAATTTTATAAGGTCAGATTGATTATAACTAGCAACTTTATTTTAATAAAGGAACTGCTAGTGTTTTCATTTTATATTCTTCTAAAAATAATACAAAATCTTCCAACTATTGTTTTAATTTTTCAAAACAAGTTATTTTTCGTCAGAAACATGCTGCCGCGGTATACATACAATATATTCTGACTATTAAAAAGAGGCAGTTATTTTTATATTTTTGGGAATATGGAAGTAATCAAGTTGCTACAAAAATAGCTTACTTACAGTTTTGAATCAAAAAATTTATTTGATACAACCACATAAAAAAATTATTCCGTTGTTTACGCATGAAGAGTAGCGAAATTTCAAAGCAAACATTTTTTTACTGTTTAAGGTACCTCTCATTGTTATAACTGCCAGACATATAACATTTTTAAGCTCTTATGTAAATGTAATAAAATTTTGTGTGTATAAAAAGTTGGATCCAATATTTCGTGTGTGAATTGGATCTGCAGGTTGGTTAAAGGGTTACGTCCTACATATTTTTCCCTTTGAACTGTAATATGGATATAGGTAATTAGGCATACCAAGTATTATTTACTTCTTTTATCTTATCTTATAACATTGGGCAAAATCAATTAAATTAGTTATTATTTAAACAAAAATATAGTATAAAGTATTAATTTCAATACACCAAAAAAACAAATATTAATTTATTATATATTTTTTGTTTAATTGAACAACATATATTTTTTTCAAAGATACATAATATATCCTATTAATAGGTTTCACACGTTTTTAAAAAATTTTTAAGGTATTAAGCTAGTTTAAATAAATTATCAATCTGCTTAGTGGAAAGTTCGAACGGGTCCTCTGCCAAAGAATGCAGATGTCCCTAAGAATTATTGAAAAGTGGTGCCAGGACCATACTTTGTCTGTCAACCTCAGGAAGACAGAGATGGTCCTCTTTACTACAGCGACTCTATACAAGAGCCACTGTACTCTTTACTAGAAAGAGGAAATTGGGGCCAATAAAGGCACCGACTCTTCTAAGCACGCTAAGCTTTGCAACGGATGTGAACTATCTTGGAGTCACACTCGATGCAAAACTAACATGGAATCTTCACTTGAATAGAAGAATAAAAAGGCGTACATATCCCATGAGCAGTGCCGCAGGACCGTTGGTAACACCTGTGGGATGAAACTAAAGGTTATCGTGTATATACACTGCCACAGTAAGACCAATGTTGACCTACGGACAGCAGCTAAACAGAAGCTCAGCCAGGTGTAAAGAATAGCTTGCCTGAGCGTCACAGGAGCTATGCGAACAACACCAACGTTATTAATGGAGGTAGTCTGCCGCCCTTAACTATTTAACTAAAGGAGGTGGCTCTGTCAACTATGCTTTGCTTCTAGAATGTTGATGTTAAACCAAATGTAGAATGTATGTGTCGTCTATGGAACGAGGCCATCAGGAAGATGCCTCTTCTGAAGGCAGACACTGACAGCATTTCTCCTCAGTTTGTTTGACATACCCTACACAATATTCATCAAAAATGAGGAGGAGTCCACCAGTGTATCACCAGTACGGTATACGGTGTACCAGTATCTTCACTACGGATCAAAAAGGAAAGAAGGTACAGGATGAGGGATCTATTTTAGATCTCTACACATCCGATATCAGTGGGCTATGGATGTACGTGCCACCGTAATACATGACAGGTATAATCATAGCTGCTAAACAAATTGCCCGCAGGCAGATAACGGACAAAAGTATTAGAATCTACACATATAGTAGATAATCAGTAGTGATTTTCCATAATCGGAAGATAATGTCCAGATCGGTATGGGAATGCCACCAAGCGCTGGTGGTGGCCTCTGTTACCAACAGCATATCTGTATGCTGGGTTAAGGGACAAGATAGGGCATAGGGTCTTACTATCTTTGGACCCGGTCCCACCAGCATGCTCTCGTTGTCAGCACTTTTTAAATGATTAAGGAAGACAACCATAAAGAGTTAAGAACACGGTAGGATGAAATAAAGAACTGTCGATTGGCTAAGGAGTTCTTAGGATACAACAGCAAAGACACAGTCAAAAAGTACCTGGCTATGTCGCCTGATGACGGATATTCAAACTGGACATTGTTGGCTAAGGAAACACCTCTCTGTCTACTCTCTCTGTCTACTCTCTCTGTTTAGGCTGTGAACAGGAAGACGAGACAGTTTTCCATATACTCTGCGAGTACACAAGTGTCTCGTCAACGAGAGAATCCGTGCTAGGAGAACGGTGGCTTTCTATGGGCTACATCAGAGAGATCCCCCTAAGCAACGTCATCACCTTTTTCTCTTTGATAGGTTGGTTGACGGCTCAGGAGACCTGATCTCTCGCTGGGAGGATGCACAAGGATCCCAATGGAGCCTAAGTGCTGTAACTCAGTATATTGAGTTACCCTCTAAACTAATATAATTTTCATTAACTTATTACATGAACCGTTGTTTCTCGTGAATTTAGCTGCACAGCTTTTCATCAGAAATAAGCGCCAGTTTTTGCTATTTCGGCCTATTTTTTGAGGTTAGGAACAATTACCGATGTGATGGTTCAATCCTGATGTTAAACTCATGATATAAAGGTGAAGTGAGATTAGTCTACCTAACATGCAACTTGTTCTTTGGGGTTGTGAATTAAATAAATGAATATCAGTAAACTGCATATTTAATTATGGATGTATGACACTTTTTTCTATTGGTAAATAGCTATTTTCTAAATTAATCAAAGCTTTTTTCTGTATATGGAATATTTCAGTGTTAGAACTTCTGTCAGCAGGGCATGTTTTCATCTTTTGTCAATTTTACTTCAATTTTTCATACCTGTGTAATCAAAATGTATCTTAATTTCATCTCTAGTTTAAAAATAGTTTCAACTATTTTATCTATGCAAATTTATATGTTTATAAACTATTATAGTAACTCATAAATGGGATCTACCTTGCGCTGAATGATTTCTAAAATAATTAACTTTCAAAGAACTTTTTTCAAGTGATTATATCCCAATAAATAACATTTTAATTTAAACCCTAAATAATCTCATTCACTCAACGCTCGTTTAATTTTGGAAAACTCTCATTTTGTAAATTTCTTTGTAATAGCTTCAACACAGTGGTTTAATACGTTTGGCTAAACTCCAAATATCGCATGTTACACGCATCGCTTTTAGTCATTCATGTCACAGAATAAACACATTTAAATAAATTAAGCAAAACAAGAGGTCGCTAGTTTAATTTGTCAAGGAACGTAGGTACACCAAATTGTGTCCTAATATAAATGGTAATCACAAGTATGTTGACTTAGCTCTCGTTAATATAATTGCAACAGTAATATGCAATTCAAGACTAATTAAAAAGTAGGTACATGTCCATTCTATTTTAAAATTTGAATGTGGCGTGATAAATGCATTGAATTACAACTCAGTCTTGTCATTTGTACACTATCCCTTACTGATAAATGATATACGTGAAAATTTAGTAATTTATATATTTATGGTATAGTTTTCTAATTTAATAAAGATACGCTGTGCTTGGTACAGTAACATCAGTCTGAAAGTGACTAAACTGCTCTTCTTTCAACTCAGCATTCAAACAAGGAATATTTACTTACTCAAATATTTATTTTTAATGGGAGATGAATTTTGTTAAAAAAAAACAGATTGTTAAAAAAAATTACCTGACCTACAATTGAATAGAAACAGCACGAAAAAATATTTTTTAATAACACACAGCCGAATAACAGCTTTTTATCTCGCTAACTATACGTATATCGAGTAAAGTCCACTGCTCGTCCTTTTATTAATATCCTAATTAGGTATTTTTTTACCTGCACTAGATTACATTCAATGGAGAAAGATGCGTGTTAGTACACCGGTAGCAATTGGTAATGGTTTACATATTTGTGAAATGTTTTGTTGGCGCTTTGTGTTTTGAAATTAATTGTTTCTTAATTGTAATCCTCGGACATATAACAGGTTCTTGTGTTTTAGTATTAGGTTAGTCTGGATTAAATTGTACTAATTGAATATTATTTCTATTAGTGATTAGAGTTTTATTAGAAATCGGGAATTGGTGAACATGATGAATGTGACTAAATCAAATGTTGCTTATACTCGAAGAGCCTGTAAGATACAATCCCAGGTGGCAACATCCAACGCTTACTATGATATGCTGTGTGAGAATTTGACATGGCATTCCTCTAGACTTTGTATCACTTTTTATTTTTCCACGTCAAAATCATCCAATGAAATTAAAATTTTGTCACAACTTCACCAACTGTGTATTGAAAACTGTTGATAATGTATTGGAAACTGAACTGATGTCAAAGTTGGTATGATCTTACATTGATACTATTTTTTGACTGTCTAATACGAATACATATTTTTGCTTCAGGTGGTTTACCCCTGCATAATGTTAATTCAAAAGATAACTAACGAATGCCCTCAATATTTCAAACTTGCAGAAAGTGAGATAATCTTTTAGCTAAGATTTCGATATTGCTCAATACATGGTCCTGTCCATACTTTCCCCAGTCAAGAAAAAGTTTTTAAGTTTACCTAAATATATCGCCGGAGAGGTCTTGTCACACGTTTTTTGAAGCACGAAACCTACCTAATTCTCCTAATTAATGTCTTTGTACCTTAAAGAACTCTTTGGCGGACAATAGATTAAGAATAATAATAAAACTATAGGAAACGATCTATTAATTAAAAAACAAAAACAAGTCGTTTTTCTTATGATTCAATGAAGAATATGTGTAGTATTGAAACATATTACTGTATATAATCACCAATAGTCGTCGAGTTAAAAAAGAACCAATACATTCATCTTACCTGCTGATTGTCAGATACAAATTTTATAGTCGACCTTAATTTTTCAAGTGTTCTACTAAAGAACATCCGCGTAGCACCAGAAATATCGCATAGCAGGTAAATATTTCGCAGCCTGTTGTGTGACGGACATTACGAAAAGTTCAGTGGTACCCATTTCATATTCAACATGTTCAAGCGCTTACTCCTGATGATTTTTCACTACGTCGAGGTTTTTAGGTTTTTGCGAATGGTTGCTTTAGGAACATGCAAGAAATTGGATCATTCATTGGGCTGGCTCATCTATGTTATACTGACGACAAATAATAATTTTGAAATCGATGTATGTTTGGACATTCTGCTGACGAATTATCCTAGCTTTTACTGGATCTTAATTCAAAGCTGTCCTGGGCACATCCCTATGGTACTTGTATGCAGCAATATCATCAATTATTTTTTTGATGTATTATTGTTATATACATAGATTTAAAAAAATAGAATTGAAGACCACTTTCTACTATGTCCGATCCTACACTGAAAGAAATGCGCTGTATTCTTTATTAGAATTCTATATGCCCTTATAAAACCATTGTATACCATATGTGACAGTTAAACAGGTGAATATTGGATATAAAACGCGTACTGCTAGCACAGTTGTATAGTGACTATAAACCTTATTCTTTATTAAATTATTGTACAACTAATATATAACGTTTTTTATACCCTTTACGAAATAATAGCAATAACTGTTATTAAAGTGTTCCATATCGTTTTTAGAACATCTAGTACTGGTTATAAGTTCTATAATAATAAANTTGCTTTTTTTTTAATAAAAGTCGTATATTTGTTATAAAAGTTTTAATATGCGCTATATTATTCTAGATAAACAGTTTAATAAGCCCATTTCTTTCAGTGTAATATTCCAATAGTAGGAGTTTTTGGAAAGCTCCTTAATGTCTTTCACAATATTAAATAAAAATCTTATATGTTGACATACTTTGCATTGGCCATAACTAGACTTCGGAAACTTTGTGACGACTAGAAAATAAATAAACAGCAGCAGAATGCCGCTATATACTTACGATACACAATGCTACTGACTACCATCCTTTTGGTAAATCATGCAACATTTTAACATGACATTCAACTTAACCTAGAAAGGTGTATGAAGTGTCAAAAGACGCAGGAAAATGCATAGAATCTAAAAATGAACAGTTCATGTATCCCAAATTCAGTTAAAAGTTAGTATATGTAAAAATAAAATTCCAAAATTACAATTTATTTGTTGTCATAGCAACAGTCAATTGTTTTACACTTCCTATAAAATCATTATCCGGGATTTAGGAAGCCAGTCTGACATTTTCATCTAAAGTTGCCACATCGAAAGTTTTGCTCCTAAAAAAACAAGTGAAAATTGTTTATTTCAACAAAGTTAGTAATTGTTCATGTACTAACGTAGCCACCTGGGGGAAGAAACGTCAAAGTGGATCGGACTGTCAAAACACCGATTGGTACATTTATCGAAACTACAATTGTCCGAAATTATTTAAAGCAGTCACAACAAATAACCGAAACAACCACAACAAATTGATCTTGGATATATTTGGAAAACTTTTAATCAAAATTGTGCGACAAGTGAAATTGAAAAATAAGTGCAGTGTGTTCCACTGGGAAAAGTTTCTGTGTCGGTACGAGGGAGACTTCGGCAGTTTCCGCGACGAGACATAATTCAACGAGGGACATCGCGACAACCTTCTATGGAATGCAGCGCAGTTACTACAAGTCGAAGGAGATAATTGTTATGTAAGTGTCGACACATACAAAGCAAATTTGCAATTTTTACAAACAAAAGCGCTATATAAATTTCAAAGATAAAAATTTTCATTTGAAAAATATCCAATAAAAGTATACGCATGCATTGTCGTAGAACAAAATTAATATAAGGGGGAATTTATCATTGTATGACTTAGGATAAGAAATTACAACAGTCACTGTTATATGTCAAACCATAATCTGCAAATCATATGAATATATAGAAATTTGTTAAAACAATACATCTTTTATTTATTTAAGAAATTTTAGTCAATATAATACTTCAATATAATTCAACATTAAAATATAAAGGCGTTAAACAAAACTACAACATAATAACAAAACATCTATTATATAAAAAAAAATATATAGTCAATATAACATCTAAACCCACACCCAAAAATTAAAAAGAGTCTCATATATAAACATTCAAAACATAACAAAACATAAAAATAAATAATTAATTAATAATATAATAATATTTTGTCACACAAATATTTCACTTCACCCAGACCAGAAGAAAAAATGACGGACAATAATTTGAAAGTTTTAAACCATTGCTGTTAAGCATTGTTGCCAATGTGAATGCATATAATTAAATATGACAACTACTTTCATGTTTTATTATTAAATATCAGAAAATCCTTGGTATTTAAAGAAACTAATGAAAATTAATTAATTCTTTGTAAGGTATTAGTCACAATTTTACCACGAATTGAAATAACAGTTTGCATTTGTTTAGAAAAATCTGTCCCTAACGTAAATTTCAACTGAAGAACACAATGACAGATAATGTCGAGCCTTTTGTTCGCGTTGCTTGCAGTGCCTTCGCGTTGTTACGAGCAATATCGAAGGTGGTGCGACAAATGGAAGTTATGAAGTAATATGTCAGGGTTTGTATAAATGTAATATACTTCAACAAATATACGACCTAAAATTCGATATAAATGCAGGGAGCCTCACCCTGAATGTAAATCTAAAGCATTCCCTGTGCGGCTTCAATGGATGCCATTACTTCTCGGGATTGGATCAAAATTTTATAGATGATACCGTTTAAAGCCCGTATTTTAAAATATATATCCTAAGAATTGCTGAACTTGTTCGTTTCGAACATAACTTTACTCGGCTATATTTATTGGTACTATTTTACTTCTCAGTACATGGCAACGATGTGTATATGTATAAAAACATAAGAAAATGATGGAGATTTTGCAAGCTCGCATTTTTTTCATTTTATTATGCTTTTCCAATTCATTCACTTCGTTTTCCAATATTATTTCAAAAGAGTCAATGAAAACAGTAAAATATGGCAGATTCAGTGAATACCAAGTTAAAATGTCTTTCATATGAGATCAAGTTATGTGTTGTTTCCTATGGAAATCGTTGTTTTATTAAATCCAACTCTGTATTAAATTGTTTAATATATCGTTCTCATTGAAGGACTTAAATTAGACACGCATGCAGTAAATAAAATTGGTGCCAAGGTACTCTAAATCAAGAATTTTTTGGAACAACTTTTAATAGTAGGCCGTGAATAAATCTGTCGTATTCAGATTTGGAAGATTTTTTGCAAACGAGAAATAAAACTGCCGCTTTATTCAATTATTTATTCATTGCGTTCAAAGCAAAATTTAACAAACAGTACTATTTCTATGAAACTAATTAAGTAATAGTAAAAAAATTAACTAAAGATGCTGTTCAAAACAGCTCCCATTTTCCCCTAAAAAAAAAAGAAACCTTCCCCCGAAAGCAAAAGCCAATCCAATCAAAAAATCAAGGGAAATTTTTAAAAAGGCGCAATTAATAATGAAGCCCGTCCAAAAAACCTCCCCAAGTTCAAAAAGGGGCCAAAAAAAAAAATCCTTTAAAAGTCCACAAAGAAAAATGTGCAAAGCAGTTATTTCCACTACCTATCCATTGATTTGGAAACTGTTGGTTTAAAAATTCCTGAACATCCATACTGACATGCGGAGGCGTACCATCGTGCATAAACCACATTTCACGGCATAATTGTAAAGGGAAATCTTCCAGAAGTTCAGGAAGAGTATTTTGTAAGAAATCCAAATAAGTGGCGCCGTTTGGTAAAATATCTGGACCAACCAAATATCGCCCAACAATACCTGCCCGCATATTTATTCTAAACAACATTTCTTCGGCGGCAAAGATAACCCGTTTACCGAGTTCCTCGTTCTACATTGGAAAATGTTGGACGATTTGGAATAATACAATTAGGAAATCTTCTTCGGTATTCCTCTACACTTTTGCGGCAATTACCTTCGCAAAATCCCAATAGCAACAGCATATCACATTGTTCATTAGATGAAAATTTTCCTGCCATTTTTACCAATAAATATTACGACAAACAAGAACAAAATGCACAAGGAACTGTTAAATTTAATTTGTTAAACGGATAAATACTTTTATGTAACGTCAGATTTGACAACAATAACATCCTAGCAACAGAACAATTGAGGGGCAGCAGTAGCACAGCCTACACGCAATTATGAAACCACTTAATCGGTTTTGACCCCTATCACAAAATCGCAATTTTTCCAAAAACAGACGCTTTCTCGAAAAATTGACAAGAATAAAAAAATTGTAAAATTGAATTTGCTATTAAATTAGTAGACCTTAATTGTAAATTAAGCTAGGGTTGAAAAAGGTGACCCACCCCTTCTTGAGATTCCGGTCACTTTCTACCAACTAAATACGTCAATAAAATAAATATATTTACAAAATTTGGTTGCTCTGTATTAAGGCATTGCTGAAATACCGAGTTTTTTCGATTTTTTTAAAGACATTTGCCGAGGCCAATATCTCCGCAACCGTAGGTATGAGAAAAAAAAAAAGAAAAATCAACTTGTTTTGGTGTCCTCTACAGACACCTGTTCTATGTCCATTGAATTGTCATTAGGATTTAGCATCAAGTTAAGCTCTGTTGACAATTGCTTGATATTATTAAGTACAGAATCATAAGGTCACCAGTCCTTGTTATATCTTCAACAAGAAAGTGTGAATAAAGAACCGTGTCATCTGCATAGGCCTGCATTTTATAATCAGAGACAGAATTCAACATATCAGCGGTGTAAATTATAAAAAGCAATGGACCCAAAATTGATCCCTGTGGTACACCTGACTTTATATTTAAGAATTATTTACAACAATTTTTTGAGATCGATCACTTAAATAAGATGAGATAAGCTATGTATGTCTCTGGCTCTGTATAAGCTCTCTATGTCAACAGATCGTGTTCAATTTTAATGAAATAACTGCCATTCTTGATAACTGTCTTTTAGTGCGTAGTACAAAGTTCAACATATTCAGGATTTATTAACAATTCTTTTCAAATACTCTTTAAAGATAAAATGAGTTTACTGATCACATTAACAAGGTTGCAGTTCCAGAAAATAATATCCAATATAGAATGGATTTGAACAAATGAACCAGTAAGACATTTGAGGAAATTAATTTACAACACTAAGATACAATAAAACAGAAAGCCGAGCATATCAGGATATTTTTTAAATACAGAAAACAAATTGTACTAATTTAAACCGTTTGGCCACATTTTTATAAGAAAGGAAAACATAATAGTAGAAGTATTGAGAGGGGTAGACGGAAGTGGATGAGAATAAAAGAAAAACTTTGGAAGTGAACGGACTTGATTTGAACCGAGACAAAATTCAGCGAAAAATAAGTAAGGGTGGAAAAAGATCGCCTTTATACCAGCACTGGCAGAAGCGGATGTGGGATAAGTACACGTTGTATGATCCATTAGAAATCCCTGTCGACCCAAAGTTGTGTGGCGTAACGAGAGTTGTTGAAACAAACATCTAAAAAAGTCAAATGGCTTTTATGTTAGAGGAATCTGTAGATGAAATTTTTAATAATTTGTAAATCAGCAATAAGGAATGTGAAATATTTCAATAAGTATTATTGAAATGGAAACGGCGAAAGAATACAGAAATTCTGTTCAGTGCAGATATTAAATTCCTATTTGTTCGCACCATGGGAAATTCTTTTTATATTTACCAGATTTATGTCTAGCAGCTCTTTTCTCTTATAGTCTACAATTTTAAAATGGGAATTTTACTGAAACGAATATGTATAATTAAAAACATACAGTGTGTTCTACAATCTCTATGACTAACTTTGACGATAGTAGCTGGGTTAATTTCAAATATTTTTTCATATAAGGTCATAGGTCAGATTCATTTTTGTTTAGAAGGTACAAACATTTTAAGAAATATTAATATTTTAATTAAAGTAACTTGATAAATAAAAATGGTGGTTGTTATAATTATTATTTGTGTTTAAAGTTTAAACATTAGTTATCCTTTATTAACCAAATTAACAAATTTTAAGACTCTAAAAATTGTTCAAAATGTTCACTCTCGGCTCGAATTCTCCAAATCAGCAGACTAAAGATTCCGTCAGTGGAAGGATGAGTTTTGGATCGTTTCTTATCTGGTTAGCTGCATCCTCAATCCCTTCAAATAACTGCTGTTAGTGATTTCAACATGGTAGACAAACTGCTTCATGTCTCGCCATAAATAAAAGTCCAAAGTCGGGAAATGATCATTTAACCTGGGGAACGCGGAAATCATCATTTAACCAAGCAATATTCAGCCCTACGATGAATGAAATCAAAAAGGTTGTTTCGAAAAAAGTTCTATATAGATCTGCATTTAAAAGATAATTTAAAACATGTACAGGCAGTAAATTTTTGTTGAGAGGGCTTCCCCAGACCTTGACACTGAAACGTTGCTGAAATCGTCTTGATCTAATTTTGTATGCGGATTTTGTAACGCTCAGATATGTTCATTATGATTATTATTATTTATGCCGTTGCTAGTAAAACACGCTTCATTTGACAATCATAACAATCTATAATTTTGTGATTGTTGTTGAAGTAACCAGCGACAAAATTCTAAACGAAGAGGAGCGTTTCCAGTATGTAACGCTTGTACATTTTGTCGATGAAACGTATGTAGCCTTTCTTTGTTCGATACACGCCATACAAAATTCGGTGATATGCGGGGTGTGGCGTCTTTAATGCAGAAAATTAAAAACCTAGACTCTTGACAATAAATGAAGTAAAATAATATATGCTACCATAAGGCGATTATGAGATTTGAGTATCAAAAATATTTTCCAAAAAATTACAAGAAGTGACAAAATGTTAATGGCGGTCATGTTTAACATAGCGCAAAAAACATTGACCTAGTCCGCACTCCACACGGGACCTGTGAAGTGTCAGCCAGTGTCAGTACGCTTTTGACTTGCAGGCGAATTGCTGCTAAATTGTGTCAAAAAGATCGCGCTTCTGCTGTTTTGACGTTAAGTGTTTATTAAGGACGTTTCTTATTTTTTATTTTTTAAGTTATTGTTTTGACTAAATCGGCAATGGATAACGAGGACAACAATAATACGTTTACTACTATCGAACGAGGGCGGTAAGTTTGCATCTTTATTGTTTGTCGGGATCCAACCTATCACTTGCTAAAAAAATAGTCTTTTCTGTAACACCATCTACTTTGTTTATACAAACCTCTTGTCTGGGATTGCACATTACCATTTACAGTGAAATAACTAATTGAATTTTATGTTTATTTTTCCTTTTAATTAAAACGAGAGGATTGTATTAAACTGGCCAAAATGATTTATTATGGTATTAAAATATTTTGTCTTTTGTGTGTATTTCATACATTTTAATTTGGCAACACTGATTTGCGCAAAGGCTCGACTCTCTGTTAAGTTCGGTTCGACAAGCGTGCGCTGATGTTAATCGCATGACATTTTTTTGACCAGGACCGTACTAAGATTTATTTCTTCGCTACAAAATTGAAGTTCAATTTTCTTGACAAAACGTGGATATATGAATTTCTTATATAAGGCTTTTTTATTGCATATATTCCTAGGAATCTGCATTTTATTATTTCTGCACTAAAGACGCCACACCCTGTATGTACGCCGAACATTAACTGAAGAGTTGTCAATGACAACTGTTAATCTTCTTCATTTTGTACATTCACTTCAGTAGGACGAATAGCCTTTTCTGGAGCACGGTTGCCTCCTTCTCAAAGTCTACGAAATGATACACTAAAGACTATGTGGGCAGGTTGATGTCTATTTGCGTATATTTGTCGGTATTTTCGGGCTGCTTGTCTGGCACTCCTATTGGAATACATACAAAGACAATATCTGCATATTCTTCAGTTGTAAATAAATTATTTTTTTTATTTAGCACTTTAACGCTAAGAGACAAATAAACAAAAAAAACACAAACAATAATAATTTTTATTGGTCAGGCTACTTTGACTGAAATATGAAATTGTATTTTATAAAATGCTTGTAATTCTACGAGTAATTCCCCATAACTCTATATACTCTTGCATATTTTTACTTACTCTTACATCAATCTTCTAAGACTATACGCAGCGTTTTAAGTTAAAACATAATAAAACAAAGTTTAAATAATATATAGGCCGCAAGGGCTCACAATCAAGTTCCAGTGGCTCCCTTATGAGGCATTTTTACGTTTGCATTTATTAAAACTTCTTTTCTTGTTTTTTTTTAACACATAGTTTAGTGATCAACTTTGGAGGCCTAACGGGACATCCAATTCGGGGACTTTATTTACATTTTCTTGGTGGAATAGAGTTTTCGATTTTACTCCAAAACAGTAGGTAAGTACGTGCCATTGAAGTCAGAGAGCACCAATTTTTTGTAAAAGGAATAAGTTTTCTAATTCATGACTATGATAAAATTAGAAAAAAGCTGCTCACAAAAAATTGCCGTAGTTTCTACCCCCAGCGAATCAGTCTTGATCTATTGCCATCTCCATTTTTCAGAATATTTACATATTGTTGAAAATAAAATAAGTAGTTATTTTACTGTTTTAGAAAAATGAAAGATATCCAATTTTTGTAGAAAATATTGAAACGTCGTTGACTGATTTTGACAAATTCATGCTCATTTTAACTTTAAATTTGATAATTAAACTTTCAAACAATACTATTAATGTTATTAAAGAAAAAATAAAATATGTATCACAAAAAATGGAAAATTTATATAAATGAATCTGATTATAAATTGTTCTGTACTTTAAGGCATAGGTCAAAGCACCTTAAACGTAAAGATTATTCTAATTATATTTTTATATAAAGATTTTTCTTTAGAAAATACGATACCTAAAAACACTAAAAATTTTTGCAGTATGCTTCTTCTCAAAAAGGTCATGGTTCTTTTCCTAATTCTATTAAACATGGCCATAGTTTTATTTTTAATTGGGTAGACATTTGTACGCATTTTACCATTTTTTTTTTTTCAAAGTGTCTATGAACCGTATGATCAGTGTCCTATTAAAATCAATGACTTCATTAATATCAGTAATATTAACAATGTAATTGTAACGAGAGATGAAGTATTAAATACTCTAACTGAATTGGACGAAAACAAAGGGGTCGGACCTGGGTATTCCCTCAATTTTTTGTAAAAAATGTTCCCTTTGTAATCCTTTCATTTTGTTATTTAACAATTTTCTTGAAGAAGGAGATTTTCTTGACATAAGGAAGCAAGCGTTTGCAAGCATTTGTGATTCCTATTTACAAAAAAGGTGATAAAAAAGAAGTTTTAGTTTAGAAGAATTAGTAAATTAAATATTCTTAGCAAAATTTTTGGACGTGTATGTTATAAGCATTTACTCACCGCGGTTAAGTCGTCTATAATTATTAAGCAACATAATTTTTTTCTAAATATATCTATTGAATCTAATTTAGTAATATACTCTCAATATATTACAAGTGCTATGGACAGCCATACTCAGGTGGATGCCGTGTATACCGATTTCAGCAAAGCATTCGATAAAATTAATGATAATATACTTATATCTAAATTGTCCGAAATTGGTGTACATGGTAACCTACTGCTTACCTCTTATGTCTTCAACAGGTCGCAATTGGTTACAAATCTCTCCCCAATGTCAGGTGTTCCTCAGGGATCATATTTGGGATCATTACTATTTTTAATCTATATCAACGATATCCGTCACTGTTTCAAATTTTGTAAATTTTTACTCTGCGCAGACGATTTGAAAATTTACACTCAAATAAATAATTCCGATAATTGTATTGCCTACCAGGAAGAATACTTTGAATACTGTAAATTGAACAAGCTTCAATTAAATTTAAGTAAAAGTTTCCATATTTGTTTTACCCGTAACCAAAATATTTACTCTAATAATATAACTTTAATAATAATGTTTTAAATCAAGTTGAAGAAATAAAAAATCTTAGACAGAAAAATTACTTCACATATTGATTACGTAACTTTAAAAAGCAACAAAATGTTTGGTTTCATTGTCAGCGTTTGCAAAAATTTAAAGTCGATTTTTGCTATTAAATCTATATATTTCGCATATGTGCATAGCATAATATTTGCATCTATTTTTATGGAGTGCTCAATATTGAATATTCCATATATAAACCTCGACTTGAGGCCATACATAGATTTATGAGGTATTTATACCACAAGGAGAGTGGTGTGTATTCTTCTCATTGTAGCTCTATGTTACGATATCATTACCATATTATTTCATTGGAGAATCGAAGAATTATTGCCGAAGCACTATGTTTGTATAAGCTTCTTAATGATTTTGTCGATTCTCCATATTTATTAGCCTTGATCTGTTTTCATGTACCACAACATGACTTTAGAGTAAATGCACTGTTTCATAACTTTTCGACTTTTTGTCGAACTAATTCTGGTCAAAACTCTCCTATAAACAGAATATCTAGACATTAGGGTGGCCCAAAAAAACGAATATTTTTTTTGCGTCTCTTAGTTTATCATGTTTTAAGAGCCCCCTCAAAAAATCAGCTGAAAAAAAATTTTTTTAGAGGTCGTTCAAGATTTTTAAAAATTTCCAAAATCGTCAAAAATTAATTTTTTTTAAATTTTTTTTCTCGTTATTTTATCATTTTCTAGGTTGAAAAAAAATCTCGATTCTAAAAATTTCAGATCGATATTTTAATTTCTGAAGGTCACTCATAATTATTTTAACTTTGAAAGTTGTGTAGGTACCTATGTTTTCGAGCGACGTCTAAAAATAAATATCAACGAACTAATAATTTTTTTTATTGAGTTTGACGAACAAAAGAATAGAAATAAATCACGAGACATATTCACTGCAGGTCTACTTACTTGGTACATAACTTGCAATTATTATATTCACCGTCCACATAAAGACAATGAAATAAAAGAAATAGCTTCGAGAATGCCTTGCCATTCTCACAAGACTTCTTCAAGCGTTTTTATACAGTTTCCATCGTTAGAGAATTGGAGATATGCGTAGCAAGAAGAGTTTCCCGAAGCACATGTTGGAAGGAGGTACCTGAGGGCTTATTGATGCTTGGAATCTGTCGAGAGTTCATTTGTAATGTCCAAAGTCTGCAAAGAAAAGAAATCGTTAACAATCGTACGAGAAGTTACTGAACATGGACAATTTTTATCATTTTATGAAATAAAAGTTACATTAATTCAATTTCCTTTGCGTTTTAAAATATTTTCTGTTGAAATATAAAGGATGTTTTATTTCTTCCGGGATTACCTAAGTTTAACATTTTATTAACTATATCCAACACCTTATACTATACCTACTGTTTAATTTCTCGTTGAACGTGAAGAAGAAAGAAGAAAAATTAAAGACCTTTACAATTACTTTTTAAACGAATCTGTTAAATCTGACAAAGGTCGATGTAAAATTTAAAAAATTTTCCTTTCGATTTTATTAATGCCTTAAGGGGTTCATTGTTTATAATTTGGGGGAACATTTTCTCCCGTTTTAATATTATAAAAGGAATTCTATTTAAAACATTAATGATCATAATGAGATTTGCTTCTATTTGTTTATAGAAAATATGTAAAAGTATAGTTAAATTGGTTTGCGAGAAAATACAAAGAGTAATTTGCATTCATCGATTTCAAATAGTTATACACAAATTAAACTACTTCGGCAACTGTTGCCAGAATTTATAATAGTTATAAGTAGGTATATAATGTATTATTTTATAATTAATATTTATCAATAGGTGAACTAGTTGTTGGAATAAATATATTCATAATATTTTTGACAAGAACTGCATTTATATAATCATTCCTAGTAGTAGCGTTACAAGGTAACATAAATCAACTTGACAAATTTACATAGAAATAAACTGATATTATTTTAAAAGATCTGGTACTAGGCATATTAAAAGGAGAACAACTACGCTTAGCTCAAACCAGAAGTTTGTTACTCGGAAGTTCTGAATAGTTCATAAGAGAATTTTTCACTTTCCTAAAACAAAATTAATTTAAACTCCTATGGGTCTCTGATGGATTTTTGTCCTTAGACAAATATGCTAACGGGTACAGCTTTCTGAATATCTTACCAACCTCAAAATTTCATTTTTGGACCCGTTCTCGAGGATGTACTTTATTAACTACGCATTCTGGATATTCCCAAGCACATATTGTGTTGCAGAAACTTGAATTAAAGTAATGTAAGTGTGTTAGTGGCTCCAAAATTTGTTTCTAATCATTATGACATTCCTTTATTTGGATAACGTTTTATACTAGTGGTTTCAAAACTGTTTTAGTCACGGCACTTTAGAAAATGACAATTGTCAACTGCTAAATATCCTTTGTGTCAGATTATAAAATATGATCTATGTAGTTGTTATGTAGATATGTAATTAGATATTAGAAGATTATGTTGTCTATTGAAACTAATGTAGAAGCTGATTTGTTTCACACATCAAAGATGATAAATCGTTTTGAAGTTAATAACTCCATAATTACTGCAAACTGAAGTGAATAATATTAAATCGACAGCATATATATTGTTTTACAACATTAATTAAACTTAATATTATTAATATTAATATTAAGAAGTAATAGTCCTACTACAGAGCCTTAAGGCACCCTAGAGAAACCAATTCATACGTAGGTAGCTAATACTATGCGAAACATCACCTTACTGTTAAAAATGTTGCACCGCCATTCTTGGTGGAGAATATTAGAGATATTTGGAATTATTTAATTTTCGTGATTGAAAACTTACTAGGTATTGAATTATCGAAATCGAGAGAGTTGATCTAACCAAATTTGGACAGCATATAGCTAATACAATGTGAAACATTTCTTCACTCTTAAAAATGTCACCGCCGTTCTTGGTGGTGAAAATTCGAAATACTTGTAATTATTCCAATTTCGTGGCTGAAAACATACATAGGTATTGTATTTTCGAAACCGAGAGAGCTGCACCACCTAAATTTGGATAGGACATAGCTAATACAATGCGAAACATCGCCTTAAAGTTAAAAATGCTGTCACCGCCGTTCTTGGTGGTGAAAATTCGAAATATTTGAAATTATTCAATTTTCGTAGCTGAAAACATACATTGTCGAAACTAAGAGAGTTGCACGAACAATATTTTGACAGGACATAGCTATTACAATGCGAAACATCGCCTTAATATTAAAAATGCTGTCACCGCCGTTCTTGGTGGTGAAAATTCGAAATATTTGGAATTTTCAATTTTCGTGACTGAAAACATACATAGGTATTGCATTGTTGAAACCAAGACAGTTATACGAACAAAATTTGGACAAGAAAAAACCAGGACATAGCTAATACAATGCGAAACATCGCCTTACTGTTAGAAATATTGTCACCGCCGTTCTTGGTGGTGAAAATACGAAATATTTGGAATTATTCAATTTTCGTGGCTGAAAACATACTAGGTATTGAATTTTCGAAACCAAGAGAGTAAAGCTGCGATAATATACAAGTTGGTAACTATCATTATCAACGCAAGATATTAAAAATTTTGTCGTTGGATATGTGAAACCAAAAGTAATTTGTTGAACACAATAATGTATATTGAATGCATTAGAAAAATGTTTATAACATCAACACGTCCAGCTTCAATAACATCAGACACATATTGGGTAAAAAGTATATTAGTGACAGTCATGTCCTGAAATAAAACTTGTTGATTGAAATTTATCTGTGATCTAACATGGAAGTAAATAAAATCGTATGAGAGTTTCAAAAAGTTTGACAAAGTTGTTACAATTGCTGTATAATTACAAATATCATGTTTGTCATTTTTCTGATGGATTGGGCGAATCTTAATTTCCACATATTTGGTTACATAAAATTTTTAATATACAGGGTGATTCAGAAAGACCTCCCGTAAATTCAGAGGGTGATAATGCGACAAAAAATAAGAATTTTTTGTCTTATGAACTATATGTCTATCTCCTCTTGTTTTCGAGATACAGAGCGACAGAATAAAATTTTTTAAACAGATTTTTTACGAAAATTTCCAAACGGTGCGAAATATTTTTATGAAATTTGGTATTCCGCGGTTTTAGGGACGTCAAATACGCTGGTGTAATTATTTTTTGGATATTTCATAGAGGGTTCCAGTTACGCTACATTCCTTTCTCTTTATATGCTTTATTACCTGCTGCTTGTTTTGAAAACATCTTAGATGTATCTTAGATACAGCACAATTCTAAAGAAGTTGAGCTATAAATAACTTAAGATTGTAGTGTCCCATTGTACGTCAGATTCTCTACACATATTTCTTTTCTGTAAAATATATGTACTCTCTGTCATGCTCTTTTGTAGCTTCTACTTGTTTTCTTTGGCTCATTCCTCTAAACATCTAATAAAACTGATTTCAAATTATTATATAAAGTAAACACAAAACTTCCCTGAAAAAGATATTTTCCTTCATCACAATTCTTTAGATCACGTTTCTATAAATTATTTATGAATTTTTATTATACGGAACATATATATTACATTTTATCAGTTTGAAGTCATTTTATATATCGCGTTGCGGAAATATAACATAAAGGATACAGCAAGGAATCGATTTAAAAAATAACTATAGACGTACATCAAAAGATAGAAAGCGTATTCCCACGCAGATAATACCTGTTCGTATATAGAACATATTTTTGTGATATTTCACAAGGAATTCTTCCGAAGGTATTATATGTAGATATTTGTATTCATTTCATTTTACATTATTTCCTGATAAAAAATATAAGGCGAATACAATTTAAAGTTGTCTAATAATAACAATAGTAAAAATCTATCTGATCATAAAAACACTTGGACAAAATAAAATATACCTATTACTGAAGTTGGCCCGAATAATTTATACAGGGTGATTCAAAAAACCGCTGACAGACTTCTAGGGTAGATAATACATACAAAATTAAGTCGAAAAGTTTTAATAAACATAGGGTCGCAAATGCCTCCTTAACGAGATACAGGGCGTCAAAGTTTCTGTAAAATTAAACATTGTCTGCAATAATTCCAAAATGCCTGAACATTTCTATTTCAAATTTATTATGCGTAGTTAGCACCTTAAGACCAATGTTTGATGTACTGCTCAAAATTTTATGAGCAGCAGTGTCGTAGAGACGGGGTCAACGTGACACTTTTTTAAAAATATTTTCTACGCCACTGCCAATTTTGTCAAACGGGCACTATTTTCGTGTAAAGTGTTCAATTGTCTATCGAATTGGTCTCTTGCAAAATTTGGATTAAAGCAACCATTTTTAAGAGAAACACCTTTGTAGAAAATTTGTAAATCCAATTTTATTTTCATTCATTTTAGTTTCGCATAGTAGGCTTGTGCTATTCAAAATAAAATTAAACATCGCCTGTCACTAATGTCAATGTGTACAAGTGAGTTAAGTAAACTAGATTATAACCCTCTTCTTGTCATTTTTACGCTTTAATTTTACACAACACAACTTTGACGCCCTGTATCTCGTTAAGGAGGCATTTGCGACCCTATGTTTATCAAGACTTTTCGTCTTAATTTTTTATGTATTACTTACCCTAGAAGTCTGTCAGCGGTTTTTTGAATCACCCTGTATATACATAATTTAAGTAGTATTAGTTAAGCTTTCCATAATACAGTCATGAGAGTATTGATGACAAGTTTGGAAATGTCTAAAATATACCTGCTGAGCAAGTTTATTATATAAGTTTACTTATTCAAAAAATGTGTTTTGACATATTCAAAGATTCAAAGTAATTCCTCTTTTTAAAACGAGCGAAGCTGATGGCATAACTACCGTCCTATGCCAATTGTAGATTTCTTTTGGAAAATATTTACTAATTTCTTAAAAGAAAATAATATTTTGTCGAGTTGTTGGTATGATGTTCGCTGTAGTAATTCTATAACCGATACAATTTGTGCTGCGGTTAAGAGAATAACATCAACTTTTAAGACGAAAATTTTGCTGGAAATACTCTATGTGATCTGTCGAAGGTCTTTCATTACCTGCAATATGAGATTTTCTAGGAGTTCCACAAGTTTCTGGTTTATGTTCCAAATTATGCAAAAATGTTTTAACTATATTGTTTGCAATAATACAGCAATATAAAATGTTAGTAATAATCTATTATTAGGTTGCTCACTCAAGATTTTCAGATTAATTTGAAGGTTATAAGTTACGCCTAAATATGACTTTTTATTAGAAATATAATGAATCAGTTTCAGTTGAACATATATATTTTTTTTTCACACGTTTTCATAGTGTATTTGTTTATATTATATTAATATGGGGACAGGGTTCAGATTTCAACGAGATGCTAATCACAAATTTATTGAATGAAACATGATCATAGTTAATAATTAAGTATATTTATTGCATATCGCATCGTATAATACCTGTTTAAATTCTCAATTAAATAAAGAATACATGCATTGTTGTATAGGTCGAAAACTAAGAAAAAACACTCAGTGTTTTATTTAATGTTAAATTACCTAAATAGAGACATGTCAACACCATACGTTAAGAGATCTAATCGGGAGAATAGAATGAGTTACGAATATGAAAAAGAATTGTCACTCACCATCCAGCGACATGTTTCAAAACTGGCTAAAATATTGTCACACTGGAATTTAAATCTACTACAGTTTCATTAGCTCATTAGGTATGAGGACCTTATCAACTAACAGACCTTATAAACTAACAAGATCTATGGAATATTCCGACAAAAGAATTTAAAAAATAATTTCAGCAAGAATAAATACAGAAGTCAATTTATATACATATAGAGTGTCCAGGTACTTGATACAAAAAAGTAGAGTACAAATAGATGAGGTCAAAATAATATCAGTTCTTCATATAATTTTTCTTTCTTACTTGCCTTCTTTAACAAGTTACAAGCCCTCAAAGGTAAAAATTAAAATGCTATTTCTATTAACTTCAATATGATGCAAATTTGGTGATCGGTAACACATGCATACAGCTTGTTTTTGATGTTGTAAGTGAAATTTCATTATGCCCAGAAGGCCAGGGACGGATTATGCCCAATGGTTAACAACCCAGAATTTTGCATTGATGGCGATCTGTCTGTATCAAAAATAAGTTCCCTGAAGATTTTTCCAATGATAATACCCTCTTGGTTCATCTCGGTAAAATTAACATTTTGATTTCATCTATTTGTACTCAACTTTTTTGTATCAAGTAACGGGACACCCTGTATATGGGGTATATGCTTATAGTAGATGATAGACATGTTACCTGGGGTAATCTTGAAAACTGTATTTACGATACTTAATTTGTAATCAGTGCCAATATATAAATTTTACTATATTCATGAACATATGTGTTTTGTAGTAGCTTACATATATGTATATAATGCAAATAATCACCCAATGACTATATATTTTTACCCAACCCGTATGGAGTAATAAAATTATAGGAAGAAATAATATAAGTGATCTATGAATCACTTGGAACAATCAGTAGAAAAATGATTTCTACAATGTAAATAACACAGTTGACAGGGGCAATTAAAAAATATTGGACACATTACCCCACGCTCGTCTAACAGAAAACGGCGATGCATAAAAAATCAACTTTTCTCCATAAAAATATTATTTGTCTGAATGAAGAAAATGCTCTTAGTTACATAAACACCATATTAAAAAGTGTAAGAAAAATCACTCCAAGCCGATTATTTAAGTATTATACAGGGATGGCCAGAAGTACGGAATAAAATTCATATCTTTTGAGTATATCTTATATGTATGTATCTTTCGAAGATACTTAGATGAAATGTTTCTAAATCGCTGGATTGGTAGACGGGGTACAGTTGAATGACCGTCAAGATCCCCCGACTTAACACCACTGGATTATTTTCTTTGGGGATATTTGAAAGAAACAGTCTACCAGGACAGACAGGATATTATTGAGAATTTAAAGAACAAGATTAGGGCGGAGATGCATAATTTACCAACTGAAGTCATTCATAATGTTGTGGACAGCTTTTACTATCGTCTTGGAGAATGACAAATAGTGAATGGAGGACATTTTCAGCATTTGCGACATTGAGTTTATTTTTGTAAATTATCTAGTTGTTTCAACTTCTAAATGAAAAAAAACTTGTCATTGAAAAAATAAAACTTGTTTATTTGGTATGGCTGGATTCGGTTTTCTATAAGCTTTTCAACGAGCCCCCTCTTGCCTTATGTTTCCATTTGAAAAAAAGTAGGGGTAGCTGGGGGTTAGGGGGCTGAAGAAAAATTAATTATTATATAACCGAAAGATGGGAAAAAATAAAAATCAGTTAACGTGTTTCAGCGTTTTAAAAAAAATTTACTCATTCAAAAGATATGAATTTTATTCCGTACTTCTGGCCATCCCTGTATACACATGAAAACCTTCAACACTTCGAGCATAATTTATACACCAACATGCAATCCATTTGTGCGTCCACCTAGGAAAGTGTGAAATGACAGGTCAAGGTTAAACGAAAATGAATAATTAATTACATTTAAAACTGAGGCATTGTGACACTTTTAGGAGGGAATGAAAAGAACCAAAATTATGGCCTACTAAAACGGGACACAGAAGGCAGTTAATTATTCATGAGCGAAAAGAATCTTAAAACTTTTTTAGTTTATTAAGCAGCGTTACACTGAAAGGCAATTCATTAACGTGGGCTGAATAGTTTCTGATCTATAACAAAGGTTCGTTCATTAATGATTTTTTTGGGATTTAAGGAAGATTAATTGTTAGTGGAGAGCATTAATAACTAAAATTATAATATAGAGGTAATTATTATCTAGATTTCATAATGTTGTATCATACATCAAGGCTACTTTTTCTGGATTTCAATAATTTTGTATGAATTTTCCTCTTCTATTTTGTCAGACCAACCTTCTTCAATTTATTGTCATTAATAAATGTAGAGTACTGGACATATATTTCCTTATTAGAGTGCAACAGGAATAGTAAAACAAGACCGTGTTATTCTGGTAATTTTTGCTAATTGAAAATAGTCTTCATCTTCCATCCGCACCACAATAGATTGCAGATTTGATCAATCCGATGATTTACTGTGGACTTCCGTTCGTCTTCCACACCTTTGATTTTTCACATACCGTTCAGTTTTTACTGTCTCTTCCGAATGGTTTCGCCATTACTAGCCTAGCAGAATCTATTCAGACTGTTACCTACCAGTTAATGTTCGTTGAGTCTGCAGTATCTAGTTATCAGTTCCATTGTAATCAATACATTGTGATAGTTTCCTTAGTAGCACTATATATGACTTGCTTACCTTGCATGCTTCCTCAGCTTCACTGCTTCTTGATCTTCTACTTTATTCGGGCGCCAGCTGCCATAGGCATATAATTTAGATGTAGGATTATATTTATAGAAAAATTCTTTGTTATTGTTTTTAAATTGAATCAAGAGCAACTATATTTTAAAAACATGAGATGTCTTGTCTTAGGTTGTGGTTCTAAGAAGATATGAATTTTGATTTAAATTTTCTTTCAATAAATAGACTTGAATAATATTCTCAAAAGGAAATACAGTTTAAATAAAAAGAAATAAAAAAGAAAGAAATAAAAGAAAGTACAATTTAAATAAAAATTTTAATGTGATTAGTTTCCCAAAGTTTATTTTCTAGTAATCAAAACAATTCTTTATGTGTTTCTATACTACCTACGCCACTCCTACTCTATTCCTTAAAATTATGTCCTAAACTCTATAAAGTCTTCGCAATTAATGTTCAAAATTACGTTTTTCACAGTCTAGTTATATATTCTTAGTTTATACCTCTATTCCACTATCCGACACTAACTTCTTTTTCTGTCCTTGACCGCTCGATCCTGGTTCTCGTATATGGTCGTCTACTCCAACTTGTCCTAGCTCCTAGTTACTGTTAGTCTACTTCTGTTCTTACTTGACACCTGTCATTTCCTTTCCTGATATTTGGTCTTTGGTCTTCTATATTATTCCTATTATGTCTTGTCGTTCTACTTGTTTTATGGTTCTGTTGACTACACTCTATTTCTTCACTATAACAGTACAATTATAATTTATTATTTGACTTACTGTATTATCAATTTTGTTTATAATCTTCACTGAATTTTCGTTACTGTTAACACTTTTCCTTTGCTTCCTCTGTATAACTTTTCCCTCTCTATGAAATACTTTCTTTCTTGTTACTTCTATTATAAATCTTCTCATTTTTTAATTTCAAATATTCGTACAATAATTTTTATGACAAATTATCCCTCTTCCTTCTTTTTATTTATTTTTTCCCTAGTGTGCAAAACCATACTTATCAACTTCGACGTCACCTGTTACATGAGTGTTGTATAATAATGAAAAAGTAATATTAACGGTCGGTAGAAGGAAGCGCAAACAAGCAAACTCCTAGGTGGAGGATTCTGGAAGGAAGCCTAAAGAGTTGAAGATAGGCAGTTAAAGTGAGAACAGCGCGGAATGAGAAGTAAGACGACCAGTGTAGTGTGAAAAATATAGAAGTAGTGGAAAATTAAGTGTTACCGGTATTAGTTAGCAGGTAATATTCTTTAAGTACTTTGTTGTTAATTGTTCTATGTAATCTTATGATTGTGATGTTTATAGATGTTTCATGATAATAATTCTTTGTATGTTTAGCTTCCATTGCTTTATGCTCAAGGGCACATATTTTTCTAAGGTAAAATTGTTACAATTATTATTAACGATTTTTCATTATTTATTTCATGTTAAAATATATATATTGTCGTGACTGCCCAAACATTACAATAATGACTCCTTTGTTTCACATCTAACTTGTTTTTGTCATGAGTACGTTGTTCGAAAAACATAGATGTTTCATGATAATAATTCTGTGTATGTTTAGCCTTCATTGTTTTATGCTCAGGGGCGTATATTTTTCTAAGATAAAATTGTTACAATTATTATTGACGATTGCTCGTTATTTGTTACATGTTAAAATATATATATTGTTGTGACTGCACATATATTGCGATAACAACTCCTTTGTTTCACATTTAACTTGTTTTATCTTGATTACGTTGTTTTTTGATTTCTTGTGCTCACTTTATGTCCTACGTCTATACAAGCCTTGTTGAATTTACTAACATTTTCGCCCGTGCGGAATGAATGTGAATGTGAATGTGTTAGGCTGGATAGCCTCCCGTATGGCACCCCAGTGCTGGGACAGATCTTCCGAAATCTCAACTATAGCTGGATTGCCTCCCGTATGATGGAACTCCAGTACCTTCCGGCCCTGCCGGCTAACTAACACCAAACCTCTTCAGTTTTACTTGGAAGTGTGTATGACTAATATGAGTGAGATGACATTTAGTGACACATTAAATGAGACAGGTCTTATTTATCATTAGCAAAGGATCTTAATTTATGCCTTTTGGTTAGCGGTTGTTTTGCATTCATATTTGGGTGGTAAGAGCAACGATCGTGGGTTTCTCTGCCATACTCTTTCCCCGCAGGAGATCTAGGTGAGCCTGGCACTCTCATTTTATGTTAAATGGTCGTTAATGTTTCTGTTGTTCTTTCTATTTGTCACATGTTTAATTTGAAGACTGTTGTAAGTAAATAATAAAGTTAGGTGTATGTATTGTGCTTTTGTTTTATAAAATTAAACCATACTTCCCCTCTTTAAGCGTCTTCCGGTCAATCAAAAATAGATGTATACAACGTAGGTATTCCTTATGACGATCACATATTTTTGGCCACAACTACGTTTATATATTTTTTCGTTCGACCCCGGGGTTGTTATACTACACTAGTTACCATTTTTCTTTTTCATATACCACTACTTAAATTATAAACATAATTATGTCTTAATTATAGTCATACAAATTATTTATACCAATCACATTGTTGCTTTGGAATATATCTATATATTTTTTTAATATTAACTTTACATATTTTTTTTATAAATTTTCTTTCTCTAATGACTTTTAATAGATCTTATATTAACTTCTAATAATTTTATTCTTCTCGTCTTAATTTTAATGATTTCCCTTATTTCCTCCCATTGGTCAAACTATTATCCATTAGTCCATTATTAATTTATTTTATATTTTTATACATTTGTTTCATCATGAAAAAAAAAAACGCTTTTCTTAGACAATGACTAATGCTGCGCTTATTTAGATCAAGCATTTTCTGACGAGAAATGTAAATTCCAGGCAACATACACCATTAATAATAAATCCAATGGCCTCTTTGATGTGGATAGTGATCATCCATTTCCTAGTTTTAAGTATATACGTAGTGCTCGATTGTGTTAAAAAAATGTTATAGATGGATGTTGTTTGAAGCAAGTTTTCAGTGTACGTGTTTATGAATATTTAAATAAATAGGAACACTAAATTTGCATCTGACATTCGTTCCTTCCCAGTCCCAATCCTAATAAACGATTCTCAGTATATCAATAACAACGGTGTTGTTTATTGAATGAAGAAAAATCCCTAATATTACACGTGTACTCAGTGAATAATCTATTTTGATCAACCACAAGACATTTCAAACGTATTTTAATAAAGAAAAGACGCAACAATGTATCTGATCTATTTTCAAGTCCATACCTATGCATGGATTGCAGGAATGAACATCTAGAGGATACTTAGGTAAGTACCTACATCATTATTATAAAGCTATTACTATTCAAACTTAATATCCGCTTCCACTAACTTACGTTCTCAATTACTTTCAGTAAATTTATTGTCACAATTCAACTGATATATTATTATTTTAAAAGCTGCTCTACGAAAGGGAATACAGTAAAATTACTTATCAATGATAAGTGCTTGTTGTAAAACTCCAATCTATTGAAATATGAAACGTGACTGTAAAATATTCCGTTAATTTATTTTCTACTCTAATGGATTTTAACCTTTGAAATTACTTAAAATTACCCTGCTGTGGCATCACATGGACTGAGATCCGGCGTTCGAGTTGGGATGAAGATACAAAAAATAGAAAGTGAGATGAAAAATGGTTAAAGTGACAAGTATTAATATATTACATTAAATTTACAGAAAAACGTACTTTTTCATAAAAACATGTTTTTCTCAGTGTTCTATGTCTAAATTTTTCTTAAGTTTATTAACTGAGTGTACCACACACTATGATAAACTAAAACCGCTGTATCTTTTCCATTGCGTCACAAGCAATATTCGTATGAACTAAGACGAAAAATCCTAGTCAAATTAGTTACTGTTTTCATGTAATTGAAATGTCATCTTGACAATTCCCAAATCTGGATTTCTGGCAAATTTTAATACTGGTGTTACTGGATATGAAAATATCCCAAAAAATCGATATTTCAACGCATAGAAAATATATATAACACGGAGTACGGAGACGCGATCAAAACAACTTTCAAATTTTTAATCTGAATGTCAGTTCTGTTTTTAAATGCGCTAGTCAAACTATAGTCTAAAAATTAATACCCAACAAACGTCCTCCATTTTCTTTCACTCTAATACACATAAAATACTGGAACGGTTGTCTGTGATAGATTGAGACTATGAAGACATTTATACCATCATTGTATTTCTTTTTAGCGCGTTTAATAATGAATATACGTCCGCAACGACTGTCTTTGATATTAGGACACACGCGTGACGTAATGGCAATCTTAAAATGGTTTTACTATATATAGTCCAGTTGGTAGAGGTTCGGCCTGTGTCAAACCTTAATAACCCGGAAATAACTACACAGGCCTACTTTAAATGATGAGTACAATAACATGCTAATTTGCTGACAAAGTATTTTATCAGGAAAAAAAGTTATTAACAATTTAATCGTGAAAAAAATTTTTTTTAGTAGTTTTCTTTAAATAACTCAGCGGGATGACTTTGTACGAAAAAATGCTTAGGACATGATTTTGTTCGTAATAAAAATAGCTACAAAATGGCGGTGGTCCGATTACGAAATTTGCAATAACAAAGCCGTGAGATTGAAAAAACGGTATAAAACGCCAATTTTTTTAAGTTGCTGTAAAAATGTCAATTATAAACAAAAAGTGATAAAACTTTCGAAAACTATAGTTCAATATATATACAATAATGACGCTAAAGCCGAAAATCAGGAGAGCAAAACTTTTTGTTCTATAAGGTGTTATACATTCATCGGCATCTGAAACTCGAAACTTTGCCAAATTTGTTCGAAGCTTTGCTGACACTTGAAATTTGGTACACACATAGTGTAAATATGCAGAAACCAAAAGCAATTTGCAAAATTCAAGTATCTTCATTTTTGCAGTTTTGGTAAGGTTTTATACGTCACCCTAGTTTTATACGTCACCGTTTTTTTAATTTTTGGACGTATATTTATGTATATTTATAAAATATTCCATTACGGTAGATTAGCCAGCATAATTACCTACAATTTAAAAAAATATATATTTTCATCGTTTAGATCCTAAGCTACTTAACATTTTGCGCCTGTTAGCCATACTCGTACATTATTCAACATATCAACATAAAACAAAAACGTACGTGTGGGGTAAACCTTTAACTTTAAGTAAACAATTGTTTAAATTTACTGTTGCATATTTCTAATAGTATACAAGCGCCGAAGAGCGGAGCTCGCGCTCGAAAATGAAAAGTTAAAGGTTTACCCCACACGTACGATTTTGTTTTATGTTGATATGTTGAATAATGTACGACTACGGCTAACAGGCGCAAAATGTTAAGTAGCTTAGGATCTAAACGATGAAAATTATTATTTTTTTATTGTAGGTAATTGTGCTGGTTAATCTACCGTGATGGAATATTTTATAAATATACGTATATATTTTTCCAAAAATTAAAAAAAACGGTGACGTATAAAACTAGGGTGACGTATAAAACCTTACCAAAGCTGCAAAAATGAAGATAATTGAATTTTGCAAATTGCTTTTGGTTTCTGCATATTTACACTATGTGTATACCAAATTTCAAGTGTCAGCAAAACTTCAAACAAATTTGCCAAAGCTTCGAGTTTCAGATGCCGATGGATGTATAAAACCTTAGAGAACAAAAAGTTTTGCTCTTTTGATTTTCGGCGTTAGCGTCATTATTGTATATAAATTGAACCATAGTTTTCGAAAGTTTTATCACTTTTTGTTTATAATTGACATTTTTACAGCAACTTTAAAAAAATTGACGTCTTGTACCGTTTTTTCAATCTCACGCTTTGTTATTGCAGATTTCGTAATCGGACCACCACCATTTTATAGCTATTTTTATTACGAACAAAATCATGTCCTAAGCATTTTTTCGTACAAAGTCATCATGCCGAGATTGTTAAAGAAAACTACTAAAAAAAATTTTCACGATTAAATTGTTAATAACTTTTTTCCTGATAAAATACTTTGTCAGTAAATTAGCTTGTTATTGTACTCATCATTTAAAGTATTCCTGTGTAGTTATTTCCGAGTTATCAAGAAAATGTCACCAACAGTAACTTTTCGGCCTCTGCCGACTGGACTAATATGATATATTGTATGTTAATATTGTATTAAAATATTGTACTGTATTATTGTTCCCGAAACAAGTCATTACTTATCGAGTATATGTTTTATTACTTCTTTATGCTTATTCTTAGTATTAAGATTAGATTCTAAAATTGATTATTGTATATTGTTAGAAAGGATGTAGCATAGGGAAATAAACATTATTATTAGTATTCATTGTACGTATAATTGATCTCGTCCTGTTTCAGTTTTGTGATACTAATGAGTGAAGTTAGCGAAAAGTATTTAATTGAAATATGGATTCCAAAACACTGTAAGATAATATTACTATTTTGTTAGCTACGAATTATTAATCCTTTCAAGTTTGAACCGCAAATTGCTCATATTGCTAAGTCATATACAAATATCAGTAAATTGTAACCGTCGAATAAAAGCATTATCGATATTTCAAACAGAGACAACACTAGGTCTGTTCCAACATGAGTCAGGAATTGGTTCCAAACCGTTCGAAATGTGCATCCAACTAATTCTTGCAATATATTCAGTGAAGACACATTTAGAACTTAGCTGGCCAAACATTTCGAACGGTTCGGAACCAATCCCTGACGCTTGTTGGAACAGACCTACTATAACACAACACTACGATATTTAGTTTGTAGTTTGCATTCGTCCAATATTTATTTTATGAAGTGACACGTGAAGGGGCTCTATTAAATGCGTTCATACTGGTCGATGGTATTAGCGGCAATGTTATTTACGTATTTTTACACCTAGATATTTACATTTGCCGCACATCAAATACCATATTCTTTCAACGGTAGAATTATGATTAATCATGATAATTTATAGAGATATACTATCACGATTATAACGTACGAGTATTATATAATCGTGATAGTATATAATTTTTTTAGTATAAATGGACTCCATTACAATTAATAGAAATGTTTGTATCTACATGATATTAATTTTTTGTGGGGATATTAAAAGATAAGTAATTATTTGTAAGGATTCGTTTTCAATATCTTCGAATTAGATCTGTATATTTCCGTAAAATTTTTCAAAATCTTCTTTTATATGTTTAAACTCTTAGACTGATGAAATTTTATCATAATCATGGGAGAGGTTACAAGTTTTGGTAAGGTTTTGGTTATTCAAATCAACTACAAAATTTTGATTATTTTGACTTAAATTATAATAACCACATCATTTTTGTTTCATGCGGTTTTTGTCAAATAAGAGTGAGCCTGGTATTTAACAATTCAAAAGCCTTATAAAAGTTATATCGTTTAATAATACACTACATTTACGTACAAAGCATCGATAGTATCCATATTTGGAATTCATAATGCCTATTTCAAAATATTCATTCTATTCTATCATAAATATAGTGCAATGTGCTTCAAATATAATATTAACTAGATCTGTAGAATTTTAGAGATGGATTTGTATTCACCAGAAAACTTCAGGTATGCCTATATTAACGGAACTTTCACATTTCTTTATACGTTAATAAAACTATTAGAATTTGTTTTCCAAACTATAAGCAGTTGCATAGTATCGATAGCTTTTAAATAGTAATAGGTATATACTTCCTACATTATTTAATAAAATTACAGAAATAATTAGAAAAACAGGACGAGCACAAAACCAAAATTTTAACTCTTTAAACATATACTGTAATAGAATGAATTGAGCCAAAGATTTTTAAAATATCAAAGGGAAGGTAAATTTTTGAAGATAAAATTAGTAAAATTGATTTTAAAGAGAAAAATTATTATAAGTTGAATAAGTGTGACCAATAGGAGTACAGTAAATGGTGGAAATTGAGAAAAGAAAGACAAAATATAAAAAATTAATACATGATCAATTAAAATTTTTGTAAAAAAAAGGAATTACAAACAAAATTTAAAGAAATATAATATAATAAAGTATATTCGAAATAAAAAAAAATGTGATTGGTAATTAAAATTAGGATTACTAGAATTAGAAAATGATTTATAAAAGTTAGTGGGATATGAAAAGAAAAGAGGGAGGAAAAGTAATAAGAAAAAAGTAATAAAAATTGAAATGACAAAAGTGGTGCAAATTATATTCTGAATTTAAAAAAAAAAAGGAAGATAATTTAATAACCATAAAGAAACGAGTGTAGTTAGTAAAGAAAACCATATATAAGAGGAATAGAAGAGAACATAATTACAAAAACGAAATCAATTGAAGACTAAGGCCAAGAGAAGTCAAAGTAGTTCAATAATGAAACAAGTTAAATATTATAGAGGAATAACCACATAATAACGTATCGAGTACGCCCACACCTAATTAAAGTCATAGACCAGGGAGTTGTAATAAAGTAATATTATGAAGAAGACAAATAACAAGAAATTGACAAGTTACAAGACAAGGACAGAACAAGAGAAGAAATAAGTGTGTTAGACAGTGATCGAAAGGTATGAAACCCTAATATAAAACAAACTGTTATTAGATTTAATAATGAAATCCAAATAATTGGATATTGTTATTTTATTAAGTTAGAGTAGTAGGAGGTGGCTTAGGTAGAGTTTAAGAGAATTTTATTCATCGAAGATTGGATAATGTTGGTAAAATAAAAAAAAATAAAATGAAGTGTTAGCCATTCACATTATTTTATTTGATTGGAAACAGTAAATTCAAGTCATTAAATAAATTAGTATTTTTTTACAATAAATAAAATACCTAGTCAAATAAAATTCAAATATATTTTTTTGGCTTTGCCTTCTCAAAATTTAATAAATTCATTAATCAGTGTAATATTTTAAAATTAGTTTACTAATCTTCTCAGAACCTTACCTTAAGGTGAGAATACTCATGTTAGATTAAAATTTGATCATATCTTAAATTAATTTGTTTTCAAACAAAAGCTTTCTCTAAACATAGTGAACAAAAACTTGAACTAAAGCACGATTATGTGCTCAAGTGAGCTGGCGCCCAGGCAAGAAAGAAGAAGAAGTTAAGCAGAATAAGAAATTAAGGTAAGAAAAATTTCTATATCTCAAGGAATTATTACAATACATATGTAGTAATTTTAAATAAAGATATTACTCAGAATTAATCAAACATTACCAAATCACTCTTACAGTTTTCCTCTCGCTTACACCTGTAATCCTGCTTCGTTGTTAGTCGAACACATAGATATACGAGTATTATTTTCTTTTCCGTTAAATTCAATATCTATTAATTTTTATGTCTGTTTTTATGGGGTTCAGTTTACTGTTTTAAACAAGGCAATATTTACCCCAAGCTATAAAATTTTATGGATTAAGTTCATAGTCGAGTTCTTCATCAAAACCCTTTAAATTGATTGATATTTCCCATCAGAGTGCTAAAACTTTTATAGGATTTTGATGTGCTTCGTTCGGTACAACTTCTTGTTAGTAAGTAATCCATTACATATTAATAATTTCTCCCCCAAGCTTCTAACAGTATTTTGTTGTATACTTTGGCACTTTAAATTTGAAATTTCTTATTTTACCAGTTCTTGTTTAAATTGAAAATTACATTTTCTTTCCTCTTTAATAGTTTCCATTATTTTTTATTGTATTTTTTGTTTTATATTGTACTTACGTATAAAGAGTATTAAACTTTGAATATATTTTGACATAATTCAATTGGCACAAATGTTTTAATTCTACTGTATAAAATTGGAAATTAAACATAATTTATTGAATTTTTATTTTAACTTATATTTCAAAATATTGAGTATGAGCGAACATAAGCTATGACCAAATATCTTTTTAAAAATGTCTAGTTTTAAGACACATTTTTATTTACTTTACAGTTTATATGGAAATTATGGTATTAGTGTATATTTTAATATTAAAGATGTGGCATATAAAACTTTGGAACATTAAAAATACAGGATATTTACAAATCCAAAGAGGGTTTTCTAATTGGTAGAATTCATTAATAAAAACAATTATTTTAAATAATCACAGTCGTTGAAACTGCAAAACGGCGTTTAAAATTAATAACAATCAAAATTGTTAAAATTTGTTGGAACTTCTGGAATTGTCCGCGGATTTAATTTTCTGTTGCAGATTATTTATTAAATTATATTGTGTAACGTAATGAATAACTTATTAAAACCGTAATAGAAGTATTTTTTTAACTGATTCAGTAAGTCTAGTACAATAGTCAGTACTTACTTGTAATGATAACAACATTACTTAATTTTTTAAATTTTACGAATAAAAAAGAGGAGGCAAACCTCTCAACAATAGTGTCAACACAGCCACATCACAACTCTAGTTTTTACACTTATCTAGGTACATACCGGGTGTTCCAATTCATAGGAAAAAATTAAAGTTTGTCAAACAAATTATAAAAATTCATATACCTGTACATACAGTGATTCAAAAAACCACTGACAGACTTCTAGGGTAGATAATACATAAAAGATTAAGACGAAAAGTTTTAATAAACATAGGATCGCAAATGCCTCCTTAACAAGATACAGGGCGTCAAAGTTTCTGTAAAATTAAACGTTGTCTGCAATAATTCCAAAATGCCTGAACATTTCTGTTTCAAATTTGCTATGCGTAGTTAGCATCTTAAAATCAATGTTTGATGTACTGCTCAAAATTTTATGAGCAGCAGTGTCGTAGAGACGGGGGTCAACGTGACACTTTTTTTAAAATATTTTCTACGCCACTGCTAATTTTGTCAAACGGGCACTATTTTCGTGTAAAGTGTTCAATTGTCTATCGAATTGGTCTCTTGCAAAATTTGAATTAAAGCAACCATTTTTAAGAGAAACACCTTTGTAGAAAATTTGTAAATCCAATTTTATTTTCATACATTTTAGTTTCGCATAGTAGGCTTGTGCTATTCAAAATAAAATTAAACATCGCCTGTCACTAATGTCAATGTGTACAAGTGAGTTAAGTAAACTAGATTATAAGCTTCTTTTTGTCATTTTTACGTTTTAATTTTACAAAAACTTTGACGCCCTGTATCTCGTTAAGAAGGCCTTTGCGACCCTATGTTTATTAAGACTGTTCGTCTTAATTTTTCATGTATTACTTAACCTAGAAGTCTGTCAACGGTTTTTTGAATCACCCTGTATATTTGAAAATACATATTTTCAATATTGAAGATTCTAAAATTATTAAGATTTTTAAATGAACCAATTTGAAAATTGGTAATAACGACTTTTACCTTCCAATCTAATAACGCGCAATAATTATTAATATAAAATAATAATATAATAATTATAAAAATTGCGCAAAATAAATGTAAATTGTTAATGTAGAAGTGTAAAACTGCCCGTTTGTTCGATATTAATTTAGAAAAACTTAAATTAATGAAAATATAAATAACTGAAATAAATAAAATATATCAGGAATCTTTAAAATTGCGTAAAAAAATTAATAAATCTTTAAAGAATTTTTAACAAAATTTTAAAGAAAATTAGCGGTGTAATATTGCTAGCAAACATTTGCAGTTTTCAGAAAATTATAATTTGCAAATTTTCTTCTCTTTAATATGTATACATACTCATAAATCGAGAAACGCCTGTATGTAATATTTTCCAAATTGCCATGTGAGTCATTATTTTCACTACCAATTTATAAGCAAATATGTTAAAATACTTTAAATATTTTAATTTATTATAGTTTTGTAAGACATGTGGCAATATTTGTTAAATTAAGAGTATATTTAAAAATACAATATTTGAAATTAAGTTTATATTATTTCAAATTATGTAAGTACGAAATTTACCTACTCATTGAAATCTTATACTTTTTTATTGTTGTTTCTTTCCTCTTGCTTATATTTTATGATCCTCTTTAACCAATATGAGCAAAAAGGACATAAAAAATAAATTAAATCGCATCCTTGTACTAAAAGCTTCATGAATATTTTCTCTTTATAAAAATTAAGGAGTATTAAATTTTTATGTAACCACAACATATTCGGTGCTTTATTAGTACTTGTAATTAATATCTGTATTACATACTTAACTTATTTTCTATGTAATTTTAATAATTAATACCTAATAAAGTTATATAATTGTACCTCCTGATATAGTTAACATGTGACAAATCTCCACTAGAGAAAAACTACACCGGTTAGTAATCCCAACAAAATCTCACTTGAAATTTTATAATCACAAGATAACGTTTATTACTTCCTGGAGTATCCACCAGCCAAACGCCGACATGAAATTTATGGCATCGGTGAACTTCGCGCGCGTTGAAAACCACACTGAAGTTTTGGTCTTAGAATCATCATTTGAGCGGGCTCGAGTACGCCTGCGCCGCGCCGGTCCTGCTGTATTTCGCAGGAATGATCAAATTTACAGAACTAGAACTTCTAGTCACGTCACGGAGCTTTTTCGAATTCGCCACTCGATGAAATGTGCGGTGTCCAAAATTAACCAATTTTTATTTCACTTAAGACCGCAAAAATGGCTCAATAATTCCATAATTTAACGATAATTTCTTAATTTTAAAATTCGTTTGTATGAAACTATCACTGTTATAAAATACGCTTTGTTGCTTGTATCAGAAAAGTTTAAAATAACAGTACCAATTTGATGTTTAAATTTGAATGGACGATTATAAGTAATGTATTTCAGATAAATTCATTTAATAGGTTAATGTGGTACAGGGTTGGCTATAGTCAGGGTTCTCTTTAATGTAATTTTATTCATTCAAAAAGTGAAAGAACCGTTGCCTTCATATAACTGCACTCATAAGAATAAATATGTAAGTGTTTACATAATACTATGACACAAGAAGGGGCAGTGTCTATTTTTCTTCACTAAACGCTTCACATGGAACATACCATAAAATAGTATAGTATAGTACGTAACAATAAGTAGGTACCAGCAAAAGTTAACAAAATAATAATTTCTTGCTCATACGGAAAGCGATTGTAAAAATTAATTAACAGTTGTCCTAAGTGTTCCGCGGTTAATCGTCTCCGTTCAATTTCCATTTTAAAAACGAAAATTTACCGTTGAACTTTTCCCGACGTCACAGGCGCGTATCTAGAATAATTTTTAAGATATGCTATTTTTACTAATGGTGGCGAAGCATCAACTGCTTCACATTTTAGGAATTCCACAATCTGCGTCATTGTACATTATATAGGTACATATCTGCCTCTAATCTGAAGCTTCGCTTCGATCAATATATTCGATGCGTATCTAGCGGCACCTTAATGCCTGCCCCGTCGGTCTAGCGTGCCGTGCATAATCCAGGTTTTTTTGACTTACAATTTCAAAACAACTGATCGAATCCAGATAAAACCATGTTTTAGAGGCACACTTTATATAATGTGTTCAGATCTTTCAGATCCATAACACCCCTGTCAAGTGCGTCGTCCGAAATCGACGATGATAATTTTTTATGTATATACAGCTACGGGGTGATTCACTATATTTTCACCCCCCTTTAACTTTTTTGTTTTAAGAGTTATAAAATAATGTGAAATACAAAAGTTGCACGAGTTTTTATGATTTTTTCGAAAATGATAGTAGAAAAACAAACGAAATCCAAACAAAGTGGCCGCAGATGTTAACTTTGTTAAGTTAAATGGAACACCCTGTATATTTTTACATATTTGAATAGAACGTTCCCTGTCGAGCATAGTCATGTAGGGTTTGTTTGGTTCACCTCTAACAATAAGCCAGATACTATTAAAAACTAATTTATTAAGAAAATAAGACATATCATAATTGTTAAACTTTTTCAGGCATTTCTGCCTTTTTCCAATTACGTAAGGATTTGCGGATCACTACATATTATTAAACAAAGTCCTCCGCCGCGTCTGTTTGTCTGTCTGTCTGTCTGTTCGCGATAAACTCAAAAACTACTGCACCGATTTTCATGCTGTTTCCACCAATGGATAGAGTGGTTCTCGAGGAAGGTTTTAGTATATAATTTGTTAAGTTTTTGTATACATTAACAATATTTGTTGGAGGTGTCGAAAAAAAATAAGCCGCCTGGGAGCTTTCAACGAAAACGCTGCCTAAACGCTTTGAGATATAACAAAATAATGTATAGTGGTATTGTGTATCTTATGTAAGTCTACAGAAAAGTCCGCGATGGCATATGTATATCTCTTAAGAATAACATACTATATCCATTTTAATACTTTAAAAAATGGGCAATTATAAAGCGGTAATTGGAAAGCTATTTACACAAATACGGTATTAATCCTTATCATTTTAAATACGTCAGTTGGCTTGAGCATTTCATGAAGATTATTTTTTCTCTTTACACCATGCAAATTAAATGAATACCTTAGGAGATATAGCAAAATGAAAATAATGCGCAACGAAATTAATATCATGTCGCCGTGATCCGACCGGGTCGCTCGGGCGCCCCTTGACCCCGCGCCTCGGGTCCGAGTCGGGGGGGTCCGAAAGTTTATGTAGTGTATCAATGTATGGTGGAATTGTGTATCTTATATATGCCTACAGAAAAGTCGGCGATGGCATATGTCTATATATTAAAGATAACATACTACCTATATCCATTTTAATATTTTAAAAAATTGGCAATTATAAAGCGGTAATGTAAAAGCTATTTAATATAACATAATATATAATATATAATTTAAATATCTTAGGAGTAATCGCAAAAAAATTACGGACGCGAGAATAAAATTCAAGCACATCGCTTCGCTTGATGCGATCGCCGACCCTTCCCCCGCACCCTCTTGCCTACTGTTTAGTTAATAAGCCGAACGATAACGCGCGCGTGATCCTTTAATAAACTGACTTGGAGCGAATGGAGGTGACGACTGACGACTGTGTTTTCTTTCTGGATGTTGTTGGAAAGTTATCATTGCGTTCGATATTTTAAGGTCACATTTTTGTTTTGCATTTGTTGTCTTTAGGTAGTCGGAACATACATAGATACTTGCAAACATACTTTTATTTCATTGAGTTTTAATAATTTATTTGTTTTTTTCTTATTGTGAATCATTTAAAACTTCATAGTCGCATTTTTGTTCTATGTTTGTTTTCTTTAGGTACCTAACTACTTACTTATTAATTAAAATTGATATTTCTGAACATAGGTACTTTAATTTAATTCGTTTTATTTTCACATTGCTGGTAGTTCCTATATTGTTTTAAATTTAAAGGTTTTGCATTTTTAGTTTTGAGTTCGTTTGTTGTCTTTAGGTATGTAGATATATCGTGAATTTTTTAAAATTAATATTAGGGTCGCATTAGATGAAAGATGATTGATATTTTTTTTTACGATTTAACTCAAAAACTCTTCAACCAATTTTACCGAAAGCTACATCTCCTCGGAGTAACATAGGCTGTTTTATATTTGCCCGTGCGAAGCCGGGGCGGGTTTCTAGTTTAGTTATATTTTGACAGATGGGACATTGATGTGGTTCAAAAATGCGTATAGATATTTTAACTAAATCTCACTAATTAGGTCGTGAGAGGCCTAATTACTCATGGACAATGTTATGGTAGGCCATGACAGTGACAGAGGTAATGTCATAATTGTTTGACAGTTTGTATTATTATTTAATTAAAATGGGTTACACAGAAGTAGAAAATTGAAATATTACAGGAATTAAAATAGAGCAAAGTTCTTCTCCATACTCTATTTTAATTCTAAATAATTTTCTACTTCTGTGTAACCTATTTTAATTAAATAATAACACTGTGGGTGTTATAAAAAAGT
>NW_019416353.1:468415-515454 GCF_000390285.2 Anoplophora glabripennis
GTTTTTCTACTATCATTTTCGAAAAATTCATAAAAAATCCTGCAACTTTTATATTTCGCTTTTTTTTATACAACTCTTGAAACAAAAAAGTTAAAGGGGAGGTCAAAATATAGTAGATCACCCTGTATAGTGTCTCAATATATTTAGAAAAGCAAATGCCATAGCCTGCTATGAATATTCCTGAACAGCCTTTTTTAATAAAGTTAGCGTAAATTTTATGACAAATCCAATAACCTGGCTTAATCCAACACGCGTTTAAATCTCTTCCTAAATATCTAAAATTTGATAAATTTATACCTCTTTGTATTTTTTATAAAACCTAAAATTTTTTAAAATTGTAGATTTTGTTCATTAAAAAATCGTTAAATTAAAACCTTTCTGAATGTTATTATACCACTTTTAAGTATTTGTAAAGCGGCATTTGCTTTTCTAAATATATTGAGACACTATACAGGGTGATCTACTATATTTTGACCTCCCCTTTAACTTTTTTGTTTCAAGAGTTGTATAAAAAAAAGCGAAATATAAAAGTTGCAGGATTTTTTATGAATTTTTCGAAAATGATAGTAGAAAAACTAATGAAGTCCAAATAAAATGGCCGCGGATGTTAACTTTGTTAAGTTAAATGGAATGTATATTTTTTCATATTTCGTACGTTCCCTCTCGAGCATAGTCATATAGGGTTTGTTAGGTCTATCTCTAACAATAAGCAAGATACTATTAAAAAACGAAAATAAGGTTTTTTTATTAAGGAAATAATACATCTTGTAATTGTTAGACCTCTTTCAGGCCAATTACGTAAGGATTTACAGATTTAGTTATATTTTGATATATCGGCCCAAAATGCTATAGGTAATGTAATGAAATCTCACTAATTATAGGCCGTGAGAGTTCTAATTACTCATGGACATTATATGGTAGGTCGTGACAGTGACAGATAGTAATGTCTTGACATTGTTATTGATTGACAGTTTGTGTTATTATTTAATTACAATAGGTTACACAGAAGTAGAAAATTATTTAGAATTAAAATAGAGTATGGAGAAGAACTTTGCTCTATTTTAATTCCTGTAATATTTCAATTTTCTACTTCTGTGTAACCCATTTTAATTAAATAATAATACAAACTGTCAAACAATTATGACATTACCTCTGTCACTGTCACGACCTACCATATAATGTCCATGAGTAATTAGACCTCTCACGGCCTATAATTAGTGAGATTTCATTACATTACCTATAGCATTTTGGGCCGATATATCAAAATATAACTAAATCTGTAAATCCTTACGTAATTGGCCTGAAAGAGGTCTAACAATTACAAGATGTATTATTTCCTTAATAAAAAAACCTTATTTTCGTTTTTTAATAGTATCTTGCTTATTGTTAGAGATAGACCTAACAAACCCTATATGACTATGCTCGAGAGGGAACGTACGAAATATGAAAAAATATACATTCCATTTAACTTAACAAAGTTAACATCCGCGGCCATTTTATTTGGACTTCATTAGTTTTTCTACTATCATTTTCGAAAAATTCATAAAAAATCCTGCAACTTTTATATTTCGCTTTTTTTTATACAACTCTTGAAACAAAAAAGTTAAAGGGGAGGTCAAAATATAGTAGATCACCCTGTATAGTGTCTCAATATATTTAGAAAAGCAAATGCCATAGCCTGCTATGAATATTCCTGAACAGCCTTTTTTAATAAAGTTAGCGTAAATTTTATGACAAATCCAATAACCTGGCTTAATCCAACACGCGTTTAAATCTCTTCCTAAATATTTAAAATTTGATAAATTTATACCTCTTTGTATTTTTTATAAAACCTAAAATTTTTTAAAATTGTAGATTTTGTTCATTAAAAAATCGTTAAATTAAAACCTTTCTGAATGTTATTATACCACTTTTAAGTATTTGTAAAGCGTCCTCAGTTTTTGAAAGAAAACATAAATTTATTTATATTTTTACATAAATTTATTTATATTTTTAATTTTAGATTTTATAAATTATAAGGAAATTTAAATTATTGAACCTTAAGACATGCGGGATCCTAATAGGTGCTTCATTAAGCTACCTTGTCAGACTTTCCGTAAAAATATCTACATGGTTTCACGAAAATTGACCCTTCAAAAAAAATCATAACAGGTTGTGAAGTAGCATCATCAATACGAGTAAATTTTTAAATACACCGGTGGATAATGCGCTTCATGAAAATTTCATTAAAACGTTTTTAAATTAATTAAAGGTAACTAGTTGAACTCCATAGAACCATTTCTACAAAATGCATTTACATCCAATTGCAATCAGATACATTAGGCTCGATGATCGATGGTAGTTATGAAGTTAATGGAAAGTAAATGACAACTAGATATCACTTGAGTTTATGACACGGTTGTTATTAATAGTTGTCGACCATTTGTCTATAATTTCCTTGTTAAAAATTGATACTGGAATTTTAAATATCGAAATAAAAGATAATTACAATAGAAATTGTTTTGGTTAAAATATAGCAGGAACAGTACCTTTTGCAGTAGTTCAGAAAGTGAAGAGGGACACATTTTGTTAATAGAATTTTTACTAAAATTTTGTGGAACTAGTTGCATAAAAATATGAACTTAATTGCTTCAAAAATCAATTTAGACTAACAAAAGAAAATGTTGAGGTATAAAATTACTGTCTGGCACAGTTTTAATATTTTATCTAAAAAGAGTAGCACTGTTTTCTTAATCGTGTTCCGTCAATCTCATTAATGACGTCATTTCAAAAACTATGTCACTTAGTTATGTAAATGCACTAATGCAACACCTGCATATATAAGAAATAGTCAGAGAAATTAAACGATACCAATGAAATAAGAACATAATTGTCATCGAAATAATATTTTCTAAAAGCCGGAAAGCAAAATTTCCTATGCCTAAATAAGCTGTCATATGCGTTTTTCATTGCTCTGTTGTCAATACTCCGGAAGTATAAGGTATACAGATATAATTTGTGAGGTTAAAAGAGTATTAGATGGCGAAAATGTATGTCCATAAACGATACATTTTTTGGAGGTCAACGATTTTTGTTCCTAGATATGACGAATATTGAGCCTTAGAGAAACATACAGTGTGATTCAGAGCTTATCCAAAAAAAAATTGAATATACAGGGGATTCTTACAAATACAATTTTGTAAAAAATTAAAAATATGCAGTTTGAAAATGATTTCAAAATACACTTCTGCACAGCACTGGAAATTGGTCCACTGTACAATCTGACCTTGCGCAAGGCAAAGCATAAAGTAGGCGATCGGCACAGCGGCAAAGTGTAATAAAAGGAAAGAAATAAATAAAGTTTTATAACACCTATTTTATCAGCAAAATCAATTGATTTTGCTTAATTAATAAAATTAATTTGTGGTTTTAATTAATAAAATAATTTGACATATCTGATGTTACAACAACTGCTCAAAATATTGCCCACCGACGTGTAAATACATTTGTGCCTGTGTTACCCAGTTTCTACGAACTAACACAAATGTTATCTTGTTTCACCATAAATTAAAACGATATCCATCAACTTCGAGTTGCTATACACCTAAGTCACTTTTGACACTTGAACTTGAAACTAATGTAAACACTATCGCAAAAACGTTACTACTAATTGGAATTCAGTATTCGAAATCGCCTGGGGCCACGTGGAGAGGGAACGCATTGCATATAGCGCACAACGCGAATGACGTTAGAGACTACAGTAGCCCAGCTATGTAAGGGTTGTAAATACTACAACTTCAATAATTCTTTCCTCGGAAACTACCTTTTCCAATTATTATATATCAATAATTGGAAAAGTGACTAAACAGTAAAATGTTTTATGTATCCTATATACAAATATACCACCAGTCAACAGAGAGGTGTGTTAATACAGAAAGATAATTTAAAACTTTTTAGGGTGGATATTAAAACGCAATATAAAGTATTTCACTTTTTTTTCGATTACTTTCCTTGAATCTGAAAGAAAACAAAAGATAAAGATACTCGAGGGCTGCAGAGGTTTTTATTCATTGAGTAACTTAATAAATAAGGAAACGGCAATGCTTGCTAAGGGAAAGTTCTTTTATATGAGTTTAGCATTACAATTTCATAATTTTTTCAACGGTTTATAAGAGTAGGTACATAAAACCAACTTTTAAGGGGAAGGTTCGGTATTGACTACAGTCCGTACTATTGGGGTTTTCCTTAATCTAATATTTAGTATAGCTGTGGGTTTCCTGTGGATTCCTACCAAGGAGAGAGCGCAATAAAAGTGGCACTTAATAAATTTATGGAGAAGTGGTGTGTATTCTTTATGATTACACCTACAGCATTCCTTCCTTTAATAAATTTATATTTTAGATGCCACAAACTTATCACTCTCTCTGGATTTAATGCACTAGAGACTAGTTCTGTTTTATTAATATTTCAGTTATTTGTCATGTCAACTGAAAAATGACTTTAACTGACGATCTAACCTAACCTGTTCTATACAAGTCTGAATTAGAGGATTTTAATATAATGTGTTTTAAGGTTAATTCTATCTTGTTATATTGATTATGACAAGTTGTATTCTCACATGACACCTTGCAGTAAATTTTCAACTTTAATACCTAAGGTGTTAAGATAGTTCTGTAATATTGTCTGAAGTGGCTTCATTTTTTTTTCTTTATTTTTTGGGTATTTTGCCACCCGTCACATCGTCTGTCATACAGTAGATTATACTTAAAAAATAATATTAAATAAAAATTAATTAAGAAATTTAAAATATTTGCGGATGGTATAACAGTTACAACATTAAAACATATTGCTGATTCCATTTCGGAACCACTAGCTTTTATTATAAATAAATCGATATTAAATGGTGAATGTCCCAATGCATTTAAAGTGGGTGTAATAAAACCAATATTTAAAAGTGGGTGTAGAGAAGAAGTAACAAACTATAGACCGATTTCATTAATTAGTAATGTCGCGAAGATATTTGAGAGAGTCATGAAAACAAGAATTGTAAATTTTTTAAACAAATATAAGATAATATCCAGTTCTCATTTTGGTTTTAGGAAAGGGTTACCAAGACGCAATTGCCTGCCTTGTTAGTAAGATTTATAAATCACTTGACAATAGAGATAAAAGTATAGCAGTCTTCATCGATTTTACTAAGGCGTTCGATACGGCGCGTCATGATCAACTACTTGCAGTATTAAATAATATCGGTTTCAGAGATAATAGTATAAAACTTTTAAAATCGTATTTGACTAACAGAAGGCAGTAGGTATACAGAAATTAATTCTGTAAAAAGTAATGCTGAGGTAGTTGAGTGTGGAGTACCGCAGGGAACAGTTCTAGGTCCAGTACTATTTATTATGTATATGAATTCACTATTCGATGTTCGTACTTCTGGATCCATTATAAGTTATGCTGATGACACGGTGGTATTTTACTCAGCTTCTAACTGGAATAATCTAAAAAATGAAATTGAAAAAGACATCAAGAACATAAAGAATTATTTTGACAGTAAATATTTAACATTAAATCCAGCAAAAACAAAATACTTACCGTTTTATTTGCATGAAACCCCCGCTCCCCATTTTAATCAACTCGCTATTGATGACAACTTGAAAATATCAGCTGAAAAAAAAATTAAACATATAGGAATACTAATTGATTGTAAACTAAAGTGGGATAAACATGTAAATTATGTATGAAACAAAATTAGAAGTTACTGTATAGATTTACAAATTTAAGAGATATATTTGAAATTAAACAATTAAAAATATTGTATTATTCACTAGTCGAATCGCATATGAGATATGGCATATTAGGTTGGGGAGGAGTACTGCATGCAACTGTAAGAAATTTAGAAAACTTGCAGAAAAAAGTTTTTATACTACATAAAGAGCGCACTTACCCTTCAAATGATTTATTTTCAAACATCAGAGTAATGGACATCAGAATGCTTTATTTTTTTCAATGTGTCCTCTATCAGTGGAAAAAGAAAAAATATGTCGAGCTGGGAAAAACAAGCCGAAATTTAAATAATGAAATACGAACACCTAAAAATAAAACTACTTGTGGGCAAAGATGTTTTACTTACCTTGCAGTCAGAGCTTACAATTCATTGCCTAACTGTATTAGATGTATCGATAAAATAAAATCAAAAATTAAAGAATATATATTAGAAAAGTGCAGGTCAGAAATACATAACATCATTAACCCCAAACGATTCTTCAACAATGTGTTTTAAGTTTCAAACCATCGTTAAATTTTGATAGTTTTGTATAAAAAAAAAAAAGATTGTTGATGTTTACGTTTTTCAGTGTGAAGTTTTGTAATTACATTAATAGAAAATTATAATATGTTTGTGTGGAATATTAATAGGTAGCTAGAAATATTGTGTATATGTAAGTAGGTTAGGTATATATATTTAATATTACTTGATTGATTTTACTGGTAAGATACTACTTACTGATTTTGATTTACTTGCTTTTGTTCATGCACAGTGCATAGCGCACTTATATGAAACTTTGTTTATTTAAGTACATCGGCTCTTATTGTTTATATGTGTGTGTGTATACGTGTATGTATGTATATATATATGTATATGTATATGTGTATATGTGTATATGTGTATATGTGTGTATGATATACGTAGATATGTCATTGTTATCGCTGCTGAGTAAATAAACTATTCTATTCTATTTGATTCTGGAAAACGAGAAAGCCATGAATTCGGACTGTTACATCAGGAAATTTGGCTTTTAAACATTCTTGTACAGCACGAGAACAATGAGATGAATCCATTTAACGGTAAATACCACATTTCCAGACTTGTAAATGATTTGCCAAAAAATTGAAATAAGATTAGTCGCAATATCAAAAGAACCAATAATGGCGAAATGATGTTAATTATTATTATTACAAAGAGTATGAGAATGTTCATTAGACCAATGGTGCTCATTGCGCAAATGGAAAGTATAATTTAACAGTCGTCAGGAATAAAATTGTAGCTGGAAATCATGGTTGATAATTTGCTAGTAATCAGTTGCAAGACTACCCACGTAATGATCGTAGCGTCTTTGCGCATAGAACGCAATTATCTGTCATTGTGGTGAAACGCCACTAATGGCAATACTACTGGAATACTATAATCTTATCCAGACTACTTTAATATCGAAATATAAAACACTTTTAGATGCGTAAGAACGACAGTTAAGAAACAACCGCAGTTTTAACGCAAGTAATAGATGTACTGTCGAAACGAGAAACAACCAACAAAACATTAATCGACGTTTGTCTTTCATTTCCACTGTACACACTTGTGCGCCAAATCGTTTTTTTCGTAACTGTATGGATCGTTGACTGTTGTGCTGACATTGACGCCGGTCCACTAACATATCTTGTATTACTTATGCGGGATAAGTCCTATCTTTTCGCTTGTTTCTTAGCTGTTTGCTTACTCTATTTAATTGCGTGCGTAATTATAATTGTTACCCGCGAATTGGCAATAAAACACGCTAAATATAAATAAAATAAACTACGCAAATCTATGCTCGATCTTCCATTTAGTGAATAATTAAAAAAACACACTCGAAAATATTAGTTTTAAAAAGAAACATTTAAATGTCAGTTCAACCTAAACTGAATAAAAATCTGAAATTAATAGTTATTTATTGTATAAGCATTTTATCCATGCAAAAATGTTTAAACGCGAGAACATATTTCGAGCGTTTAATATTCTTAAGTGGATAAAAGGCAATTAAAACACGAATGCAATACAACGTTTTATCCATAATCATATCACAATCATATTTGTGGAGTCAGATTTATTAGAATTTAATAAAAAAATATTCGAACGACTTGATATTTCTTGCTAGTACTCAATGAAACGTGGTAGGTTTTTACTTACTGTTTGCACGTTGTTTATTATCAATTATTTAATACACAGTTCTATCTGAATTTGGTAAAAATGCAAGGAAGTAACTATGTTCTTGTGCCTGTTTTTTAAGAAGCTCAAGAAGCAATTTTCCATTTATTGCCAGCGAAATCCAGGGAACATTACGAAATAAAGGAAAAAACGGAGAGTAATGACAATAAATTTTAAATTTGAAGAAAAAATGTGCAATTTCATCTAAGTGGTCGAAGTAGATATGCGATGTTGAAGACTACTATAAAGGTCTACAAAATATAGATATTGGAAAATACAACGAGCTTACTGCTTATAAAGTGAAGAAGAGTGAATCGAGAGGATACAAAGCAAAAAAACTGCAGTATTGAAAAGATCACATATTGAAGAATTTTTGACTGGGGCTTCGGATAAAAAATATTTAATGATTAGGGTAATATCCCTTTACCTTTTACATGTTGTTAAGTATATACTTTGAATTATTTTAGGTTTCACTAATAATGGTGGTTTCTGGTACCTGTCGATGCTGCGAATTAACAAATTTGAAAATTAGTGACGTACAGGATGTTGGCAGTTACCTACTTGTTTCAATACCTGACACCAAGAAGGGCGTTTCAAGAAAATTTACAATTATAGAAGGATTTTACGTGAATGCTGTTGAAACATAAAGAAAATATATTTCTCTGCGTCAAATTCGCCTAACATAAGTCAAATTCTTTTTTAGATACATCAATCAAAGATGTACTTCTCAGCCTGTTAGAATCAAGTTGCTTCATTCCTGAATATCACAAATCCAGAATCATATATGTACTGGCCATTGAATGAGGCACACTTCAACAACTTTATTGGCCAATAAAGGTAGGTACTGATCTTACAACCACCAAGCGGCATGGTGGATGGAAGAGCTTCTCTGTAGCAGAAAGTTATGTTACGGAGTCTATATCTAACAAACTTGATATTGCAAGGAAAATCCAAGGAAAATATAGCTGTTCCTTACAAGAGGAGACATCCGTAACTTGTACAAAACAAAAAACAAAATGTCTATTACTATGTTTCATTACTCTACTAGTGAAATAAAATTTATTCCACTAGTGGATAAAGTATCACTTTAGACGGTTCATATGTGTGGATAAAAGTCCGATTATAAGGTGTTTGTGGATAAATAAAATTAAAATTCTGTGAAAACATGATTAGACTGCAATTGTACCAGAAGGTGATCCAGATACAGATAATGAATTTGTAATAAAAATAGTATGTGCAACTCGTGCGGTTGTCTATTATCCACTTAGGCTCAACTTCGCTCTCATTGACAATAGACAACTTATCGCATTTATTGCACAATATACTATTTTTCACTAAATAGAACGGGTGGGTGAATAAAAAATACTTAATATCTGGTAGCATTAATAAAATAACTCGAAAAAAAATCTAGAAGATCGAGTAGATTTTGATTCTGGTATTGGACTAAACGAAATAAGGTAAATCTTTTGCAATAATATTTTTTTATAAACTTAAAAACATACCTTTAGCTTCGTAAACATCCTGTATCTTCCAATAAAATGTTGAAATTATTCACGTATTGCTTTCATTCAGAATACAATACTAAAACAAAACATAAGTAGCTATTAGGTACTTCAAAAATATATACATACATGTATTTTTAATATTTGCAAAGGTAGAAAAAGTAACATTAATTAATAGTGGCAATTTTCTTAAAAGTTGCGTGACAACAAAAAAAAGAGGGAAATGGTAATACTCATTACTAAAAAGCACTTGCCTAATTAATAAGCTCTATCAAACGGAATAGTACGCTCTTAGTAAAAGAGAGGATACAAAAAAAATAACTGAAAATACAATAAAGTAAAACAATAAAGTAAAACAATTTGCACCTGTGAACGTAAGTACAAGATATCATTTGGGTGATTGATAGTATTTATATCGATTTAAATATTATGCAGAATACAAGGTAGCATATTTAATAATCCATCTCACTGCCCAGGCTGCAGTATCCAGCTCATTTGTTATCATCAATGATGAATAAGTAGGAACGTGACAACTGGCTTCCATATCTTCTAATGGTAGTAACTTGGTGTCAGCCATTAAAAGCCAAACGCGAGAAAATGACAAATGCCACGGAAAGGCAATATTGCAAATTAGTTTGTAAGATTCGTCGAAATTTACTCTTACATAATACCTACGTAAGATTACATTTTCAAGCAGGAACATTTGCCTTATTAGAATCATAGGGACAGTGATAGTTATATGTAATAAAAAGTAAAAGAAAATGTGATCTCATTTTTGATTAGGAAATTGACTCCTTCTGCATAAGACAATTTTAAAAATTGTTAAGAAACATATAATGCCCAAATAGAAATTGAAACGGAACTAGATATAATCTGAAAACTAATAGACTTTTGTTTGAAAAATATACCGGGTGATTCAGTTTGGTATTCGCGGCCCTGCATCTCTTTCATTTTAACAAATAGCTATAACAAATCCTAAATATTTTTAAATCGCCGCTCAAACTCTATCAAATGACATTATTAGATCGTCTCCATCGTAGCATATGTCAAAATCGCTATAGTCAACTGTTTTTGTTCAAACGGCACACTTTTTATTTTTTTTATCAATTCTGGAAGATATTTTTTTCTGCGTTCAGCTATATAAGGAAGTCTATAGTTTGATTAGAAATATTACTAGAAAAACAGCAAAAAAGATCTACTTTTCGTAGCTTTATTCTGAAAAATGGTAGCCAGCTGCAAATACAAGTTACATGCTTTTTAAAGTAACATATTTTATTTTTAATCCGATAATAATATAACAATTTAAAACAATACTTATTTCAAATGTTCAAAATGACCTCCATTTGCTTCCAAACACACAATAGCTCTGTTTATCGCCGACATTCTAGTCTTATTCTGTTTTTAAGGTCGTCAATATCATTTAGGTAAGTCCAAAGAAAGAAATCTATAGGAGTGAGATCCAGAGATCTAGCAGTCCATTTAACTTCTTTATCGAATGTTCTTCATCTCTTGCCCTTCTGGGTTTAAAAACTCTTCTTTTCTTTCGAAAACTTCTATCTACCGACAAATTCCTGGCTAACTTTACGAATATTTTATCTGATGGAAGTTGTCTCTGCGGAAAACGATGTTGGTATAAATACCTGGCAGCTTTAGCGTTCTTCCGGCCCTCTCCATAAATTAAAATCATATCTAGTATTTCTTGGTTACTGCAAGTATTCTTGTTATAATTAGTTATAGGTGGGTAGGTAGGTACAAAATGTCGATTATTTTGACAAACCGTTCTTTAGAAACGTCAAAATTCAGTTGTTTCCGCAGCTGGCTATCATTTTTCAGAATAAAGCTATTGAAAGTAGGGTTAATCATTTTAGCTGTTTTTCTAGCAATATTTCTAATGAAACTATAGACTTCCTTACATAGCTGAATGCAGAAAAAAATATCTTCCAGAATTGATAAAAACTATATAGTGTGCCATTTGAACAAAAACAGTTGACAATAGCAATTCTGACATATGTTACTATGGAGACGATCTAATAATGTGATTTGATAGAGTTTGAGCGGCGATTTAAAAATATATAGGGTTTATTTATATGTCTATTTGTTAAACTAAAAGAGATACGAGACCGCGAATATCAAACTGAATCACCCGGTATGTTTAATCAGGAAATTTATTAAAATGATGTTAAAGGTATGAAATAACTGAGTTATTATCTATGAGATGAGGAAACCTGGAATGTTGGATTTTAGATTGACTTGAGTATAGATGAAGTTTAAATTCTTAAATCTTTTTTCATTTGTATAACTTTTTTCTGTTAGATTACACAGGAAAACAATTGGTCCATTTCACTGATAAAGCCCTGCCAGTCTATGTATTTTAACTCCAAGAAACCGAATCTGTCATGGGAAATGCTTCACCGGTCTACAGTTTTCCTAATCCAAGAGTCACCGTCCTTTTCTTCTTGGGAATTGCCTTTGACACAAGTCCAAGCACCATTTTCGCAGTTATCAATATATATTTTGGAGATACAAAATCAATAAACCTTTGCTACTTCCTGCAGATTCCGTTTCTGGGAATTACTATTTTAACGTACCTTTTTTATTACATTGACAGCATTTTAGCATAATGTTTTTTATTATTGTTATTTGTAATTTCTTACTTTTTGCAATAAGGTTTAAGATATCTCTCACGCATAAATTAAGCCACTGACCCAACTGACCCTAGTATTATCTTGAATGCAGCTGTTGGACCGATCCCTGAGAGTTTCAACAATTTCTGATGAAGACGCAAAACTAATAGTGTTTTTTTTCGCTTATATAATATTTAAAAGTAAACTGTACAACTGATTACAAATTTATGGATGTGCCCTATTTATCTTTCATTGTGGCATCATTTTGTGAAATAAATCAATAGACTGTTTCCGTTCTAATTTAGTAACGTAAATAATGTATGAAATGTTCAAAATATCCTTCAGGTATCGTAACCTAGAAAAGTAATCGACGAAGTTTGGGAGAATAATTTATTTACAACATACGAATCTTATCTTCTTGATCTGGGCACCCTATTTTAAATGTTTAATTTGATCTATTGATATTACGAAGTGAACCACAATTGGATAATGTTCCGCATTTGTGCAAAAAGTCGTTGTTGAGGATTTGTAAGAAAGAATAGAGACGTTAAAAATCCTGACACAAAGAAGTCGGTCTATTAAAAAAATATTGGAACACTATATAGTCTTTCATTTTAATCAAACAGATCAATCCCACAACCAGAATAATTGTATGGCAGAGGGGTCAATTTATTATTATCCTATGGCATTAGTCGCCAGAATGCTTTGAAACAGGGTGATGATCTACTTCGAGAGATACGAGGTTCTGAATTCTTAGAAACAAAATACTATCATTTTGAATTATGGGTTTCAATTGTGATAATAATATTGATTTAGCTATATATTTTTATGTAGGTAATTTATTACTTTTGAACTATTAAAATGTGAACGAATGTATTTTTACCATTAGTGATTAAATGAACAATATGGATAGGATGTAGACGTTCCATCTCATGATTTTCACGTTCTCAAGATATGAAGTTATAGGATTTCTTTAGACCTACTTATTCTACTGGAATTGGTTATATTTTTTTAATTTGATATTGTTATTCTCTGAAATATAGTTAAAAAATATAATTCCAAAAACCTTTTGTTGCTATTCTTGTCGATATAATATGGTTTACTATTTTATTTAACTGGTTAATCCTGCGAGAATCAGAAGAAAAAGAAATAAATAAGCACTTTCGCTAAATGCTCTTGATTGATCCTTGAGTTGGTTTTGTAAATTTAGTTTTGCTTAACTAAAAATATCTCATACTGAGGAAATAGATAAACGTAGCGAACGTAACATTCTAAATGTTATCCATGTGATAAGCTGTGAAGGGCCCCATATTCTTTAAATAGTGTTTTCCGCAAAGACAAATAATTTCAAACATTTAATAACTGAATAATCTAAAGCTTATCAAATAACAGGAATGTTATGTCATGACACCTGAGTATTTTCAAAGACGCCGTAGTAAAACGAATAAACAGGTGCAAAAAACGATTAAACCATCAAGGTTTTAGGTACTGAAATCTACGAAAATACTAACTTTTTATTATAACATTTACTTGCTTAGTCCTACATATAAAATTGTTTACTTTTATTTATTAGTACGTGAAAATAATTCTTAAAATGTGGGGTTAGGATAACAGCAAACGCATGTTTTACAAACGCTTTTTTTTTAGTTATTGTTTTATTTGAGTAAATTTAAATGGTAACAATGAATAAACAAAACATCAAGGATTTTATTTTTGTGCTTACTTTTGTTCTACACGTTTAACTTTTAAAGATTTCAGTACCTAAAAAAGCCAGAAATTTCACTATTTCTCGGCCAGGAATATGGCCACCTTAATTTTTCTGTCGTCGTTCTCAAAACTTGGATCACCTCGTAACAAGACAATATGATTTTGAGAAATAAATACTGTACTAATTATGTCGATCGATGAGGTTATTACACTTTAAACATACATATTGTTATGTTTTTGATATGTGTGAATGAGTGAAAGTGAATTATTTTACTTTTATTTTACTTCGCCCAGGCGCCAATCTGGTCTTAAAAATTATTTCAGTTAGAGCTTGCTCTTTCTCAGGGTGTGTAATTTTTTTTATATATACGAAATGAAAAATAATATTTAACAATAAATGAACAAAACATATTGCATATCTAATTTTGCAGACAATTGACAAATTGTATTCTTACTTATTATCCTAAATCTACTTTATCCTATACTAATTTAGAAGGTGAAATTTTGATATTTAGTCGACTTTGGTATTTTAAAATAGAATTTTTATAACTATAAGTTTGATTGCTATATACGAATTTGTACGATGAAATTTTTAAATTGGCCAATTTGTAAAAGTATGTGACTCACGTATCGCTTTAGTGTATTACTGGTTTCATATTCCATATACTTGATATTTCAATGGTTGATTGGGTTTGCACTTCGCCTGTCGTTATATTTTCTCACAGCACTTCACTAGTTTTTAATTGGAAATGTGTACCTTGCACTTTTGGTTAAATGATACTTATTCCTATCATATAAATCTCAGTGAATATTTGGATTGTTGAGAAATTTTTAACTGCTGGAATATTTTCACTTTTGACAGTTGTCAGAATACTACTTGACTTGCTGTTGTTGACGTTTGAAAACTGGTAACTACATATACATTTATTTGTTTAATTTTGACTGGCTTTTGTTTATTTTAGGAATGACTGAACGATGTTTATGGTTCGACTAATTATGAAAGACTGGCTACTAGAAGCTCTGTAACAGTTTTTATAAATTGATAACAAATGAGGTTGTCATTATAGCAACATTAGTTTGAAGCTATGAAATTTTTAAACTGGTATTATGTCTTTATGTATGTCTTTTGCAGCATGACACTGATATATTCTGATTCTACATAGTTTTCTGCAAATTTACATACCCAAATCTTTATATTACGTTGATTTTTAAAGTTTCTACAAAATTTTGCTAATTTATCGAAATTTAACCAAATTATGCTATTTAGCTTAATTCTATGTTACTAGTATTGTTCCACAACATTGATATTAAGTTAATTTCACTATTTTGAACAGTTTTACCTTGTAAGAATTGATTAATGACTAAAATGTTTTCAGGGTCATCGTTTCTTGACAACTTTCAATTTTATACACTACTAGGAATGTAAATTGGGATTTAAATACAGTCTTGTAATAAATTTTACACAATGAGTTATGAGTCTGATATTTCGAAAATCGCTATATGAAGTTATCTAAAGAACTTTAATTTTAATTCCACTCCTAAATATAGACTAAAGGTATGATGAACTTTAATTATAGTCTTAATTTATTGCATGGATTTAATTTATAAGTACAACTCTTCCTTGTTCTACGATAATCTACCTACCTGTCAAAATCTTAATTTTTCAAATTTCCCCAAACCAATGCTCGTATATGATGAATATCTTTACAAAGTTGTACTAGGTTATACATTTTAACTTTCTAGTATGTATTATTGCTTTCATTAAACAATTTAATTTAAAATTTTGCATTATTTAATTTATTTTGATAGATTGATATTATCATGTAACGATTTTGCCTTATGCCTGTATGTACTAAAACTTATTCTATACGTTAATTTGAATCCTCCATTTTCTCATATATAGTACAACACATCCCTGTTGTCAGAGTTCTCTATTGTAGTTTGTGATAATTTTCATAATTGCATTGTATTATGTAATTGTGTATAGTTATCGGCTTTTAATATCATAACAATATGTATTCTTATTACCTAACACAATAAAACCTTATGAATATTTAAGAAAAGTATATCCGTTTTGTTCTGAAGTAGATAAAGTAATATTAAAAAGAATACAAACTTTTTCAGAGGAAAATGAGTTAGATGTTTCCATTTCTCCTTTGGAAAGTTTCAAAACTTGCTACACATTGTAATAAAAATGAATTTAACGTAATTTTTTATTTCAGTCTATGTTCTCTTACATATTTTTATTTAATGTGAAAAAAAATTTACATGATGTTAGAGTTAAGTTGATTTAAATTTAGAATTAGTGTAGTGCTTTACCGGAGACATATTTAATAGACAATTTAAAAAATAATACTTTTTTAACATAAATGTAACTGCAAAACTAGCAGAAATGGGAAAGGGAAGCCTTGAACTTCTTGATATATATTTATTTTATGTTGTAACACAAATTATTCATGCCAAAGTTTGCTTGCACGGCGCTACACTACGCTTACAGACGTTAAATCATTAAAGATTAAGGGTACTCCACATCCTACAGATTTCACAATGTCGCCTGGTTCCTCTGATTTATGTCTGTAGTGTAAAATCTTTAAGGGATAATCAGTAAGTCTTCCTTCATTTTCTAGTGACAGTAAATGTGTTTTTTTTTCAAAGAGTGGGGCTTATTTGGTCAGTAGAATTACTTATACGAGCGGAAATAACAGTTAACTGTAACATATCGGATGTTGTAATACTACCAGTACAACTACAAAATTATTGACTTCAAAGAAATAGTTTGATATGAGCTTAGGCTTCGTTTTTTAGGTACGAGGTGAGAAAATTTTATTATCTTTTTTGCTAATCTCATATATTTCGCACCATTCTCGGCAGATTTTATTCTCTAGTTGTTAGATATCTCATCTTTTTCCAAAACAATTTTTATTCAAGACAATAATTTAACCTGTAACATATTATTAATTACCTCTTACGACAACAAACTCTGATCTTATCGAGAAGGTGCAACCCATTCTAGAGCAATTGCTGAATTTGTTTATGGACTTAAAAAATTATAATTATCTCGCAATTCCTTGTTTGAAACATTTGAAAATATATAAAGAGAAATTACATACATATAAAATATTTTAATTTTATGTGTCATTATCTTATTTTTCTGAAGATATCAATTAAAACAGAAATGTTATTTAAATACGCAGTTTTGCATTCCAAATACATATTTAAAAAGTGTTAACATCTCCATAGGTAAACTTGTGAGGTAGCACCACAGTACAATTTTCGGAAATCTACTTTTTTATTGATTTAAAAGATGCTTTAAACTTTCTAGAATCAGGGGAAAGAAGTTGCCTGGACAATTTTTTTTTCTTTGAAATCCCGAAGTCTTCCCAAGCGCGTTGTTCTGTTCCGAAACGACTACCTGCAGCACATATATACCTGTAGGAAGAGTACAGCCTAATGACTTACCTTTTAATTTCTAACTTTTGTAATATTACTAACAGATGTCGTTAACACTGACAAATGTAGTTAGAAAGAGTTTATGTTCAGTTAGAAGAAGCATTTTTCAACGAAAGTATGTTAGTATAGCATAAACCTATCTCAAAAATTTAAAGGCGTTTTTCTCGAAACACCCAGCACAATTTTCATTCTATTAACTCCAAATTTTGATCGTTTCTTTAAAATAATATTCCAAAGAGAAATACTACGGCATTTTTGATAAGTTGATTTGAACATTATTCATTGACAAACAATTGCCCTTTTTTTATCAAAATTTGAATTTTTTACTTCAAATGATCGCCAATCATACAAATATTATTGTTTTCAAAACCTCCTGCTGTGTGTTTCTCTAACCATACTCAAATAGATTAAGAGAAAATGTTTTGTTTGTTTTCCATACTTAAATTTGCGTCTTTACACTCCGTGCCGCAGAGCGCCTCAAATTAGCTTTAGCGTCGCAATTTTGTAGTATTTATTTATAAATATTTTTTTTAATACTTAAAGACATGGTTAATAATATTATTATCCTCTTACTTTTCTTTCCATTAAAAAAATCGTAAAAACGCTTTATTTTAGCATTCTATAGTGTTGTTCCTCCTTATCGAGAAACAATTATATATTATAAACACTTACTAGCAGCATATCGACTCAGGAATAATAATGACTGGAGGGGTGGTTCCCACTCCAGGATCAAAGATACATCTATGTCGGAACCAATTCTTGGGATGGTATTCGACAAGATGGTTCCAAAGTTTCACTTCCACAAGCCATTTGAGACTCGAATAGAGGATCAAAGCGAGTGGGAGGAAAGGTTTAATACCCTGGAAAGGTGGAGCCTAGTATGGTTTACAGATGGCTCCAAAATGACCAGAGGGACGGGTGCAGGAATATATGGACTCAGACCCAGATGGAGTGCAAGCTACAGTCTGGGGGAGTTCCCTACTGTATTCCAAGCAGAAATCTTCGCGATAATGGCGTGTCTGGCAGAGAATGTACGTAGAGGTTATAGACGTAAACTCATATATATATTCTCTGATAGTCAAGCTGCAATTAAAGCTTTAGCCGCACACAAGGTAAGTTCAAAACTGGTGTGGGACTGTTTACAAATGCTGACTGAACTGGCCACCAACAATACAGTCAGACTGTGTTGGGTGCCAGGGCACAAAGGCATTTGTGGAAATGAGAAAGCGGATGAACTTGCTAGGAAGGGATCCGAGACAGTGTTCATTGGCCCGGAGCCCTTCTGTGGCACATCTCCCAGTGTGGTCAGGCGGGCTCTGGGCAAATGGACAGAGACAGAACATAGGAAATACTGGACTTCAAGGCCAGGACATAGCCATTCCAAGGAGCTTATGGAGTAACCTTCGAATGGAAGAGCGAATGAGTTACTGAGCTTGAATAGAATCCGGCTCAGGTGAGTGACAGGACTCATAACGGGACACTGGGCGAGTGCCCGGGATTTGCACGTAGCAGAATGGCGCTCCTTGGGAGACCCTATTTGAAACCCAAGGAGCTGAGAGAAGTGTCAGCAATGAAGCTTTTGGACTTTGTAAAAAGGACAAATCTACTTGCTGAATAGGACTAGTAGTGGGACGCACAATAGGCCTAATTAGGCCGCAGTGCTATGGGACTTTTAAAGGACCAACCACTAGATGAAGAAGAAGAAGAAGAAGAACCCTTACTAACACAAGATGGGAATTTAATAATGACAGGGATACTAAAATTTTCCATTGTATTATAAACTGTTTGGCCGCAGTAGACTAAACAGCTATTAAAGTGATTTATTGAGCAGAACAAAGTTTCTACAAAGGTTATAAGATTTTAAGACGTGGAAAGGTTACGTCTAGCTTGACTGTATAAGGAACAATAGATCGACTAGTTTATAAAAGTGTAAATTATTGGTTGAATTTTTGAAAACTATTGTAAAAGGGTATGTTCAGATCAAACTTATTTATATAAATAATGTTCGTTTCAGTCGGTACAAAGTGTATATTTTATTTCCTAAATTATCTATAGGTATTATTTAAAATTTTGAATATTTCCTTACATGTTTTAGTTCTTATATTCTTCTCCCCGGTTAAGTATATACAGGGTGTGGCGTGCATAATCTATAAAATTTAAACTACAGCTTCCTAACGATATTTGTAATAGAAAAGTCTTATACGAAAAAGTTCTATGTTTGCGTTTTTTTTTTTCGTAAGTTAAAGTTCAATTATGGATTAAAATATTTTCTCTGGAACGGTCCTGTCCGTGTGCTGTACAATGAGTTACGTGCTGTAGACCAGCTGCGTAAGCAAATCGTTGTAGAAAGATAGAAAGATACTTTTAAATTTTTGGAGAATTTTTCAATGTACAAACTAAGAAAAATAGATATTTAAAAAACTGATATTTTCTTATTATAATAATTAATAGTAATTACTATTTTAAATGCATTGTTGTTACTGCAAGAGTTCGCAAACAAAACCACATCCGTAAGCATCTGTAGTTGCCAACTGCGTGCACTAAACAAACTCCATTAAAATATAGAACAAAATGAAATAAAACTTACCATTTCTAGAGAAAATGTTGAAATTGATCCCCATTAGCGAGGATACAGACATGGCATCGACATACCCAAATTTGGCAAATATTTACCCAAATTCCAGGTATTCCCCTAATTGTGTCAGCAGCTTCAAGTATACGGTTTCGTAATTCTTTCACCGTAGCTATTGGAGTATTGTAAACCATTGACTTCAAGTGACTCTAAAGATAAAAGTCCATTGGAGTTAGATCGGGTGACCGAGGCGGCTCAAAGCGTCCAATCCATCGCTGATTTCTTTCAGAAGTGTCGTTACTTCTCGAGTACTGTGTGGAGTAGCCCCATGTTGAATATAAAACATACGTGCCCGAACTTGTAATGCCACATCGTTCAATAATTCAGACAACCGCTTCTCCAAAAAGTCAGCATATGTTGGTCCATTTAGTCGCTCTTCAAACAAATAGGGACCCATAAGTACATCGTCTATTATGCCAGTCCATACATTTACCGAGAACCGATGTTGAAAATGAGTTTCCGTAATCGCGTGAGGATTTTCATCGGCCCATATGTGCATATTATGGAAATTCACTTCATCACGAGTAAATGTCGCTTCATCTGTTATACAAACATTAGCAAGAAAGTCTACTTGATTGGCACATTGCCGTAAAAATCATTTGCAAAAACGCATTCGTTAATCACAATCCGGGGGTAAAATCTGTTTAACTGGTTGCAGATGATAGGGATGCAACAGCTGGCGCTTTAAGATGCGATGTACGGTACGAGATGAGGTTCCTACTTGCTGTGCGAGTCGTCGAGTACTAATTGTGGGGCCTTCGTCAAGATTTTCCAATACGGCATTTTCAATATTAAGATTCACCTGCTGACCACGTCCTTCTCCTCCAGGAATAACACTTCCCGTATTCCTACTGTAGGATTGTATTTGCACATGGGGGTGACGCTGTGGCCATCATTTCCGGTACAACGTAGTCGCAGCGAGCGCATTTTCTCCGGCTGCACCATACACTAACACCATGTCGACACGTACGGAAATAGTAAATGCATTGTTTTCTCGGTACATTGTAAAATTAGTTTGTGCACAAACTAAAAAATTAAGCAATATAAGAAATAAGAATCTCGTTTTTAATGTAATCGGCACATTATTTTTATTTTTTACTTCTTTATAAAAATTACACTGTCACTATAGTGGAATTAAAAAATAAAAAATTTTGTCTGAAATCTTTCCCTTTTTAACACTGATGGGTCGATGGACGATGCTTAATATTTAATAATTAAGTGAATAATGAATTCAATACAAATACAAAATCAGTTGGCTGCACAAATTTTTTGACAATGTAACCTAACCTTCTTTTAGTATTACTAGTATTAGATTATACCGACTTAAAGTATAAGGTTGCATCTCGGGTCGCATAAAAACATTTCCAAAGTTTTTAATAAATAACACAGGGTCGGCCTTCATTTTCTTTAAATAAATGAACTTTAATTTACAAAAAAAAACGCAAAGAGAACCTTTTCGTATAAGACTTTTCTATTACAAATATCATCAGGAAGCTGTAGTTTAATTTTTATAGATTATACACGTCGCACCTTGTATATGTGATTTATGTAAATACCTTATAATAATTTGCACAATATATTTTGTGAAAAAACACATTAGCCATACACATTTTGTAATGTCCAGCGTATCGTCCCATATTAATTATTATAAAATAATTTAGATGACTAGATTGAAATAAATTAGTGGCTCAAATATTTAGGCTTAATACAGAATAAAAGCGTTTACTGGAGAACCCGGTATCATGGTAAAATTATAAGGTATAACATTAGTATGCATTCAGTTTTTTATTCCTTTGTCATACCCAACGGGATACGTAACCAGACAGGAGTATTATTATTTTAAAAGAAAATACCTATACAATAACTTTTTTGTGGTTGCTTTTTCGATGCCCTTTTAGCGACGTTCTGTACCTAGCACATTCCCAGCTAATCTGACACTGACGAAAATTGCCCTCGGAAAAAACATACCTACATTTTATACAAAGTAGTAATACGTCAATCATATCTAAAATATATGAGCATCTAATTTTACGGTATTAATAGATCCTCTATTACGTCCAAAAAAGCAATTTTCCACCACTAGCGAACATTTTTTGTTATATATTGGCTTCGTCTTCGTAAAGGCTGTCAATTTAAGCACATCAAACGAAATATATACTTGGAAAACGGTTTAATACCTACACAATTTATAGTGAAAAGCGGGGACACTGATTGATCTCAAACAAAAACTACAATTATAGACGTAAATAATAAACTAGCTTTCGAATATAAATATAAGGTGAATTCTGCGTCATAAACAAAACATACATATATCTGATGGGGAAAAAAAGAAATTGGTAACTAAATATTTTAATTCATTTACTGATAATTTAATTATTATTAGTAGTTCATAAACTTGATTTTATAGAATTTTTAGTGATATATAGTGTTGTTTATCGTTTATTGTTACAGCATTTTTGTAAACGCTTTAGTACCCTATCATAATCGTGAGGTAAATTTCAAATATTTCAAAATTGTAACGAACATTATTAAATTTACCCCACACTACGGCTACTGTATGTAAAAATTGTTTGACGTAAGTTTGTTGAAAATCAAACAATAAACCCTTGAGCCAAACTTGAACAACATTGTACTTTTTTTAAACATAATATTTGCTTTATGTGCGTGAATAAAAAAATACTAAAGCACTTACTGAAGTGCCTAAATGCAAATACTTTAATTTAACAAGGGCTTTAAATTATCTAGCACCATAAAAGTAACTAATAAAATTGCATAATAATTACAAAGCTCTTTTTGTGCTCGAAGCCTTGCTAGAATTTAATGCATGTTTGAAGTTATATTAGAACTTAGGATACTTATCTGTAGGTTGGATAGCTTTGCATACCTAAACTAGTATCGAAGAACATTATCTGACATTTAATGATATTTTTGCCGTTGGTTTTCTCTGTAAAGTATTGTTGATTTTGTCATCGATCAACACGTGGTTATAAGGGACGTGTTTTTCATCGTATTATCACTAGTGATGAAAAATGGTGTCTGTACGTGAACTTGAAATGGAAAGAATGGTTAAACTCCAAAAAACAAGACCAGAATTTCATCATCGATCTTATGCGGCTGTGGAATTGGAAAGGGATTCTTTACTGTGAACTATTACCAAACAATCAAACTGTCAATGCAGAACTCTATGTCCAACAATTACGGCGACTTCACGAGTAGAAGCTGAGAGACCTGATCGGCGATACGACGCTCTTTTGCAATATGACAACGCGCGACCACATATCACCAATACGACCAAAACGGCTGTTCGGAAGTTAAAATGGGAATTCTGTTCGACCCACCTTACTCTCCCGATGTCGAGGTTTCTAGCCCAGTCATTATAGACATGAAAGAGCCTGTTTCGGGAAAAAAATAATATTAGAAGTTTCTCTGCGGAATATTGTTCGGAAACCTGTTATAAATAAAATATCAAAAAATCAACTCGAGGCTAGTTGGGAAACTTTGTTTTAACAGTGGTCAAAGATATGGAAAAGTGGTTTTGTGACTCGCGTAAAAAAACTATTATTCATAGCGAAAAAATGTTTATACAAAAAAGGTAGGTATTAAATAAGCCTATAAAATGAGAAAAGTCCGATTAAATTCCGATAGTTTGTTTATGCACAAGAGCTCAAAAATGGTCGAAAATTGCCGTTTTTTTCAATTGCTAATAATTAATGCAATTTTCATCGCAGACACTTGTAATTCAGGATTTTTGAGGCTTTTTACACCCTTAATAAGTGGTAAAAATTTCAGCCCGAAAGCTTCATTGGTTTGGCGTTGGCGGAATTTGTTATCTAAGAAGATGCTATTTTCAATTCATTTTTCCCAAGCTCACAGGCGTTGTAGGGTTTCGATCATTAGTTGTTTTTGTACCTAAATAGTTGTATTGACATATGCATTTACTGAGAATTTAGTTTTTCAAATTTAATTTGTTTAAAAATGACTGAAAAAATGTTAATATTTATTAAATTATTGATATAGGTAATTATTATAAAATAAAATAGTTAAAAAGATGGAGCCATTGGCTTCCGCGTACAATGTATGTATGAGGAAATACATTGTACGCGGAAGCCAATGGCTCCATCTTTCCTCTTCGTGATGATACGACGAAGAACAGCTGGGTCGTTTGTCGGTTGTCGCAACTATGACACACTGATGAGGACTAATAAGTCCGAAACCGGTCTGTGGCTGGGGGGTAAAATGACAAACGATCCTAGCTGTTGCACTATTTGTTGCGAGTATAATTCAATGCCAGTATGGGCAAATAGCTCTCGGGGTAGTTGTTTCTCGCAGCACTGACAAGTCAAACATTGTGTTACGCCCTCTGTGGGTGGCAGTCGTGCAACAAAGTACCTGCAGTTAGCAGGTCGCTTCCTACTGTAGCCATTTGAATGGCACAGTTGGGAATCCGCACGACAGATGGAGCCATTGGCTCCCGCGTAAAATGTATTTCCTCTTCGTGATGATACGACGAAGAACAGCTGGGTAGTTTATGGGTTGTCGCAGTTATGACACACTGATGAGGACTAATAAGTCCGAAACCGGTCTGTGCTTGGTGGGTAAACTGATGACAAACGATCCTAGCTGTTGCACTAGGTGTTGAGAGTATAATTCAATGCCGGTAGGGGCAAATAGTTCTCGGAGTAGTTGTTTCTCGCAGCACTGACAAGTCAAATATTATTTCCTGCCAATCGATAATTTTCAATTAGAGAAATCGACTAATTACTTTGAACCAGTATAATGCAGAATCGCAAAAAGTATAGCAGCAGGTTTATTGTAGTGCAGTAAGAACTATAATTTGGACCAGATCCTAACTATTGCTAAAGATAAATATAAAATAAAAATAACTTTTTAAGAAGTTCAAACACTTCACACAGTTCTAAAAAATAACGTCAATTCGTGTTAGTCAAATTATTTACCAAAATAAGTACAACGGATTACAAAGCTCAAAATAACTTTTGTCAAAAATATTTGACTTGCAGTATTAAGAACATTTTGAACAGTTTTAAAGCTTCTTTTTTTTAAGACACTCTCTGACATTGAGTATATTCTGAATGTATTTATGTATAGCGTAAGATTATTCCTCGTCGCTGTAGTCATTAATATCAACGATGTTATGCGAGCGAACACTTCACCGTGGAGTGAAAAAAGACATACATCTCCAGGCTAAGAACGGAGGCAACGATACGGCGTGGCGTGTTTGTTTATACTGCACAAATACTCATTAATTATAATTGGTACAAACATTAACTGGGGAAGTAATTGGAAATAGGCCAAGTCTGCGGGTCTGGCTTTAAATCAAATACGGTTCGGCGGATCGCAAAGTTTCGGGGGTGATAACACTCTTCACACCATTAAGCCGAACACTATCGTTAAAGCCATAACGTTGTATCTAAGCAGTTTTTCAACCGATATGGCATTAGCACGTCAAATCAAACGGCAGAACTGGCTGGAATGAATTTAAGCTGTAATGGTAAAATTACTAAATAGGAAACGATAAGGAGATGAGGATATTTCGGTATTAATGAAGTGTCAAAACTTAATGGCTCAAAAAGTGGTTGCGGAATGTCCCATGATTAATATTACATTACAATAAACTTCAGGCTTAAGATGTTTCTCGGAGCGGAGTTTATAAAAATTTACTTCTTTTTTTTTATACTTAATGGGTCTGCCAGGAAACAAGGCTGAATACTTTGAATTATATTACAATGGATGTTGTTATAAGACTGATTTGTTAAAGTATTATTGATTTCTGCTTACGCCTCTGTAATAAATTTTGTTTTGGAAGATCGGGACGACGTATTGTGTAATAAAATATAATTAAATTACTTAGAAGTGGACAAAATGAGGAAAGTGCCTTCAATCTGTCGCAATAAAATACTTCCGCGATAAAAGTCATTATATTGAACTACGAAGTAATTCATTGTAAAGTCAATAAACTGAATGAGTAATAGCATAGTGGTAGTTATTTATAACAACGAAATTTCTAGAAATGTTTGTGTAATTTAATAGGTTATAATCAAATATCAGAAAAGGAGAACATTGTACATGCTCTAAGGAAATAAAGGATTTTTTTGTCTCAAATCCAGTTAAACTTATAACATTCTCGCTTTTTAATTAAAATCAAAATTCGTTTTGATAATACTGTCAAATAAAGGTAAATTAACAATTGTTTATTGATCAGATTTTATTTAATAAATAATATGTACTAAATTCTTTATTTTCTTAACTTCTAGTGTACAGGATGTTCCTGAATACATGGTTGAATGACTTCCGGGCTGGTTGCCAGGTCGTCGATTAACTCTTGAGGTTTCGAGAGGCATATCGCTCTCTTCTTCAGAAGTTACTCTGAAACTGGAGATCTACTTGTCTTGTCATATTTGATATGGTCACGATCCATGACGTTCCGGTGGGTGATCTTGTACGCGTTGTTGACGTTCCAGTGAGTTGACTTCTGTGCTCCTTTTAACCTCGTGTTGATGTGCCTTCCTGTTTGTTCTGTGTAGACCTTTCCGCAAGAGCAAGGAATACTGTACACACCGGGGCCCTGAAGCAGGTCGTTGTTGCAGGTCTTTGGAAATGCTGCCGCCACCTTCTTTACAGTACTGACTACTGTGTTGATATTATTCTTCTTCAAAAGACGTCCGATTTTATCTGTACAACCTTTCACGTAAGGTAGATACGTCGTCGCTAAGTACTCCCGTTTCTCCATGGGCGTATGTCTCTTCTTGATAGCTCGTTCGATATTTGTCGCTGTGTAGCCATTCCCTCTCAGGGCCGTGCGTAGGTGTTCTAGTTCCTCGGCTAAGTGTCTTCGCTCGCTGATGATCCGCACTCGATGAATCAAAATATTTATGATCCCCTGTTTCTGGTCCGGGTGGTGGTGGAACTCCACATTCAGATATCTGTGTGAGCTCGCTTCCTATGTACTTGATGTCTTAAAATGCCATCTGGTTTCCTCTCAACCAAAAAATCCAAAAAGGGAAGGGCGGTATTGTTCTCTACTTCCATGGTAAACCGGATATCTGGATGTATCCCATTGATGTGATCCAGGAAATCCGCTACGGTGTTGCTTCCGTGGGGCCAGATGATGAAGGTGTCGTCAACATATCGGTATCAGCACATAGGCTTCAACGTTGTGGATTCCAGGGCTTTCTTCTCAAAGGCTACTATGTATATATTGGCCAGGACTAACGAGAAGGTCGATTTTATGCACACTTTTTCCAAATCCATTAGACTCTCATCCCTGTCCTCTGCGATTAGTCTTCGATGCAGTTCTTCCAGGGCTTCGTCGACGGGTACTTTCGTAAATAGGGATGTAACATCGTAGCTCATCAGGTTGGAGTTCAATTCCTCGAATCTTGTCGATAAAGTCTCAGGCGTTTTTGACGTGATGCTCTGTCCTCCCTACTAAGTCTCTTATTCGGTGTGTTGCTGATCCAACTGCACTCACTATCGGTCGAAGAGGGAAATTCGGTTTGTGAATTCTTGGCAGGCAGTACAGCTGAGATGTCCTTGAATCGTTTTGAATCAAACTCCTGTGTTCTTTGGGTATGTTTGAGGATCGGACTGCAGCGGCTACATTTTTCTCTTGTTTCTTGACTGGGTTGTTTCGGATGTTCTTGGTGATGTACAACTGTTGCGTTCCCCTTGCCAGCAGGCACTATTGTTATTAATTCATTCTTCTGGATCTCTTTAAGGGCTTGAATCTGTCCCCGGTTCAGCTTGTGTTTGGGAGGTTTAGCAGTCCGTAGAATGTGTGCTGCGTTGTGACATTTGTTCGGCGGCGGTGAAATCGTCGGTTACTATGACGCGTGAGTGACGGCGGTTACCTCGGGCGCCAGTTTCTGTTTACAGTGTAGAAACACCACTACTCGGGCAGTTACAGTGAAGACACGGTATGTCCAGCAAGCCACAGCAAGTAGAGTGGTAAGAACTATTATTATTCTTATTATTGCACTTCCTATTGCACTTATCTTCCAAATAAAATAGTTTAAAAGTACAGAATATTATCCTAAATAATACGTTAACTAAGTAGACAGGCACTGAAAACTGTCACAAATATGTCACTACAGGTTATTTCTTTCTATTCTTCTAATATTTGTCACTTGTCTATTGCAATAAATTCATAACAACATTCTAAAATCAGCTTAACCCCAGATTGGCTTACTTGAAGACGTAATAGCTGTTGTGAAACAGTTGAATTGTTTAACCACAAATTAACTTTTGGGTCAAGGATGCCTTACCAAAAAGATAACCAACGATTGTGAAACTGGCCGGTAAAGGTACGCTACTTTTAGAAGAAGTACACACAATTATGTCTACATTAACCACAAATATTTATTCTTTTTTAATTGTGGCAATGTTTATTTTCAATTTTAAGTAAAATTAAACAAATATGCTGTTTCTATTTCACATTATCCTTTTATTTAAAGTCATGTACTGGAAAAATAAAGGATTCTAAAAATATCAATCAACAGATTTTCAACCAATTATTCCAAATTTTATTCCAGCATTTATACAACATATTTATTCTGCTTTCAGTATTGATAATTGCTTTAGGGTGTTGTATGCGCCAGATGTATGAAAATCTGGTTTTGAAGCAACAATAAAAAAATTTAAATCTATCAAACACCAAAGTAAAGAAATTATCCACAAGATATTTACTGAAAATTCCTCCATTTTTTATTTAATTTTTATCTTCAATCACTGGCGCTTCCAGCATAAATAATTATAAATCAATATTCAAAACTGGTTAAAAATTTATGTCTCGTTCAATCCCTTTGTAAAAAAAATAACATTACGTTTTGTGAATATTTTAACAAAACAAATTTAACGTGACGTATAGATTTTTAGGACAATGATGTTTGTCACCTATTCAAATGCGGTAAAATGAAATATTGTTGAAAAAACATATGTATTTTTTATTTGAATAATATTTTTTTATATTTGTATAAAACTGTGTGCCAATTCAAAAATGTAGAAGTGAGTTCAGTTTGATGGACACTATAGCCACTATAGTTGTGACGTGCTTACAGTGCATTTATAAAGTAAAAATGATGTCACAGCTTTGTCTGTGATTGACGCTGCTATTTAAGGGCGACTATTAAAATTCAGGATATACTGCACATTTTTTTGAGCGTTTTGATTTTTAAATTTGAGTAAGCTTTTTAATTTTTTAATAAAACACATAATTCATTAGAAATAACTAGCTATTTTTATTGAATACTAAAGCAGACGTGTTGCTGTTAGTAATGGAAAAAATGTCACCTCTGGCATGTCTACAAGCCTTCAACATTTTAGCAAAATTTCCCATTACGTGTTGACCTAATAGTGGTTCAATGTAAGTGATTTACTCAGTTATGTTTTCTTTAAGATGAATGGTTTAAGGATTGTCAACATAAACTTTGCTCTTCAAAAAAAAAAAAACATAGAAAGAAGTCTAATCGTCTCTTCGAGAAATTATTCGATTACCAAATTTCTGTTTCAAAAAACCGATTGTGTATGATATGTTGCACTGTCCTGTTGAAATCACATATGTAGATATCCTGCACATTAATACGCTCCAATTCATCCCTTAAAAAGTTATTAGTAACAACGTTTGCAGCTTCAGAAACAACATCAAACAGTTACTTTTGTGGTTGGATTGGTTGTTCTAATATTATTCGTGGGTTTTCTTCGCCCCAAATGCGATAATTTTGTTTGTTTACAGATCCACAAATTTTAAAATGAGTTTCATCACTAAAGACGATTTTATTAAAAAAATCATCGTTTTTGCATTTTTGCAAGAGCCCAGTTAACAAATGTACGACGTAATCCGTAATCAGTTGCAATAATTCTTCTGTTAACTGTATTTTGTAAGCCTTTAAGTGAAGATGTTTACAGAAAATATTGTTTGTTTAATCATTAATTGCTGTGAACGATGACGAATTGATGTGCTTGGTTCTGCTATGACACTATCATTGATAGCTGCAATATTTTCTTGTAAAAGACCACTACGATTGTAAAATTTACTTCTTTGATCTTAAATTGTACCAGTTTCTTCAAATTTATTCACAATATTTCAAATGTTCCTGTTTGTTGGACAATTTGTTTTTTCATATTTTGTATGACATTTTCTTCCAACTTCTGCATAACTCTCACCAAATTTAAAATAATTTTTAACAATAAAGACGCGTTGTTCAATAATATTCTTCTTCATATTTATTAATCGCCATGTTTCTACTTAACATCTGTCTAAAATTCAAAACCCTTCTAGTACAAAAAACGGAAATGGCGGCAAATTTAAAAAGTTAACTCAAATCTATACAAGCTATGATTATAATTTATTTAATTTTTAGATGATTGTCAAATTAGTTACACTTTCATAAAGGTACTCTACTTTGTTGGTGGTACAACTAAAATCTCACACCATGTACTTCTCCTTTAGAGACAATGAGGAGTTAAATATAAAGTTTTTTGTGGATAACATTTCCATAGTCCATTCCATTCAGAATTTGATAATAATTTTCGTCGTCAATTTATACAGTGTGTATCAGCCAAATGGAATCAACACCCTATATATTACTCAATTTTGGTTTCTTCAGAAAATTCTAGACATATTTCATGTACAATGTCCTATAGCTATGTTCAACTGTTTCAGAAATATTAAGTGTTTTCAGATTTATTGCAAGAATTAACATTAAAAAAAATTTTTTGATTATAGAAATTCCTTACAACACACTTAAAAACTAATAAGTAACACTGTTTATTTATTGATAAAAAGCAAAAAAAAACATTAATGTCAATGTAGGAGATGTTCAAAATGCTCGCCGCTAACGTCCTGGCAACATCTTAATCTTAAATAGAAATTTCTTCTGACGTTACTCACGTGACCGATCTAATCGCAAGCGTTATTCGTCCTCTTAAGTCAGCGAAGTCGAGGGGGTTTACTTTTGTATATAATACTTTTGACATATCCCCATAAGAAGTGTAATGGTGTCAGATCAGGGAATCGTGCTGGCCATTCCATCGATCCTCGCCTCCCTATCCACCGATTTGGAAATATTCGGTTGAAGTACTACCGGACATTGATTTGATAATGGGGTGGTGCTCCATCTTGCTGAAACCATATTCATATTGGCTAGAAATTGTGGGCTTGCTGGATCAGGATATAAATTTGTCAAAGTTGCCACGACATTATTGTTAGTGTTAAACAATTATCGCCGTTCAAATTGTCATCAATGAAAAAGGGACCTATGATATGATCTCCAACAACTCCTGCCCAAACATTAACTTTTCCAGGGCATTGTGAATGCTCTTCTATAATCCAGTGAGGATTTTCATTAGACCAATAGCGGCAATTTTGACGATTAGCATGAAGTATAAAGGTGCACTCATCAGAAAACAAAACATGTTCTATAGACTGTTTAGAAATGAAAGAGAGTAATAAAAGCTGATTATGTATGCAAATCGTAAATAAATGTAGTACTGGTGCTTATGTTAAATATTTTTATATTATGTGTAAACAATATAAAAACAGCATTTCAAAACATGAGGCTACTTTAAGCATCATAACGGGTTAAGAAGGTTTTTAGTAATTCAAATAAAATTATTCAATATTAATATCAAAATATTTATTTAAAGTTAATGAATAGACTTTTATTCCACACAAAAATATATGTATTTTGAAAATTCAAATTATGGNTTGATAGCTGCAATATTTTCTTGTAAAAGACCACTACGATTGTAAAATTTACTTCTTTGATCTTAAATTGTACCAGTTTCTTCAAATTTATTCACAATATTTCAAATGTTCCTGTTTGTTGGACAATTTGTTTTTTCATATTTTGTATGACATTTTCTTCCAACTTCTGCATAACTCTCACCAAATTTAAAATAATTTTTAACAATAAAGACGCGTTGTTCAATAATATTCTTCTTCATATTTATTAATCGCCATGTTTCTACTTAACATCTGTCTAAAATTCAAAACCCTTCTAGTACAAAAAACGGAAATGGCGGCAAATTTAAAAAGTTAACTCAAATCTATACAAGCTATGATTATAATTTATCTAATTTTTAGATGATTGTCAAATTAGTTACACTTTCATAAAGGTACTCTACTTTGTTGGTGGTACAACTAAAATCTCACACCATGTACTTCTCCTTTAGAGACAATGAGGAGTTAAATATAAAGTTTTTTGTGGATAACATTTCCATAGTCCATTCCATTCAGAATTTGATAATAATTTTCGTCGTCAATTTATACAGTGTGTATCAGCCAAATGGAATCGACACCCTATATATTACTCAATTTTGGTTTCTTCAGAAAATTCTAGACATATTTCATGTACAATGTCCTATACCTATGTTCAACTGTTTCAGAAATATTAAGTGTTTTCAGATTTATTGCAAGAATTAACATTAAAAAAAATTTTTTGATTATAGAAATTCCTTACAACACACTTAAAAACTAATAAGTAACACTGTTTATTTATTGATAAAAAGCAAAAAAAAACATTAATGTCAATGTAGGAGATGTTCAAAATGCTCGCCGCTAACGTCCTGGCAACATCTTAATCTTAAATAGAAATTTCTTCTGACGTTACTCACGTGACCGATCTAATCGCAAGCGTTATTCGTCCTCTTAAGTCAGCGAAGTCGAGGGGGTTTACTTTTGTATATAATACTTTTGACATATCCCCATAAGAAGTGTAATGGTGTCAGATCAGGGAATCGTGCTGGCCATTCCATCGATCCTCGCCTCCCTATCCACCGATTTGGAAATATTCGGTTGAAGTACTACCGGACATTGATTTGATAATGGGGTGGTGCTCCATCTTGCTGAAACCATATTCATGTTGGCTAGAACTTGCATGAACGATTAGCATGACCGTGAAGTGTAAAGGTGCACTCGTCAGAAAACAAAACATGTTCTAATTGGATCATATTGTTATCTAACATTGCCCTAATTTGTTCACAAAAATACGTTCTCTTATCAAAATCGTCTGCCATGAGCTCCTGAGTTGGTTTCATTCTATAGGGATGCATTTTATTTTCTTTTAATATTTGAAAATCGATGAATGATTAACATCGAACATTGTGGCTGCTTTTCGACTAGAAGTATGTGGGTTTTCCTCAAACTCAAGCATAATATCCAATTTGGTATCATCACTTATTGCATTAGCAGCTGCTTTTTGAAATGAACCATTTTTCTGATATGCAGTTAACGAAATTCAAACGACTATAACACTGACAACTACTATCATGCAGATAGACAACACGTTGCTAAGGCCAGGCGTTTTAAACAAAAGTAAACAAAATTATTTATAGTTTTTTTTAATTTCATATCAGTAAAAAGGAAAGCTGAATCAAGAGCTAAATGGAAAATAAGTATTGAGTGTGTTGTAGCGAATTTCTGTTAATCAAATTATTTTCTTTTTTTTAATGTTAATATTTTCAATAAATCTGAAAACACTTAATATTTCCGAAACAGTTGAAGATAGATACATGACATTGTACATGAAATATATCTATAATTTTCTGAAGGATCCAAAAATTGAATAATATACAGGGTGTTGAATTTAAAATAACAAAGTTGGTATTGACCACTGTACACACCCTGTATAAAAAGTTTTTATTGAAGGAAATGCGCAACTAAAAATACCAATCGACGTATCCGAGCGTTTTTTCGAACACACCCCAATTTATTTATTATTGAATTTACTCCATTTGGCTGTATACTTAAAACGTTATTTGCAAAATTGCTTGTTAGTTCGCATTCACTTTCGTGGTAGAATAGTATTCGGCAACAACAGAGTACACTTTTTTACGCCCCATTGTTAATAAAAAAATACTTCACGCTTACAAATTAAAAAAATATATATTTAAAGTGGCATGTATTCTATAAAAGAAATCAAGATAAACCTTTTTTGTTTGTATAGCAAGAAAAACACCCTTCATTCTAAAGAATACACCGTGTTTTAATGACTATATTTAGTTACTCCTACATTCATTCACCTCATGTCAAATCATCGCGGCACGCAACTGACAAAATATGATATACGATCTGGACAAATTAAATAATTCTTGACGCATGTAAAAGTGCTCGATCATAATTCATAATTCTAATAGTCTGCTCTTATAAAAAAATTAGATTCCGATTAAACGATATAAATAAGGAATTAATTTCAACATTATATTAAGCTTTAAAAAAATTATATTAAGGGGTATTAAATTCATTTGACCATTTATGACCATCTATTTGCTATTCAGATTTTATGCAGAATTGCAATTTTCGTTACATATCCTAATGCAACAATGAAATTAAGTCATAAAGGCTTAGTGTCAAAATTTCAATTAATGTAAGAAATTTTGTTAATGATTTGCTCTCAAATGCAAAAAATATACAACCTCGAATAGAGGGGGGTCGCAAAACCCATTGACCCCTTACTTTTTCCTTTGTAAGCTTATGGTTCAAGGATATATTTTAGATCAGATTTCCAACGTTTATTTTTTTTCACTCCCACAGTATTGATTTGGACTTGATGCTTAACTAGCTACTTTTTTGTAAAAAACGGTATTCATTATAAATGTTCTATAGATGGAACTTTTATACAAGGTGGCCAAATGAAAACGAAACAGAGCAATTTTCAGGAACTGCGTCAATATTGTAGAAAAACACTCAGACCCGTCGATTCTAGATTAAAGGGGGACATTCTTTGCTGGTATTTTTGACTCCGTCACTTTCACCCCCAAGCCAGGGTAAGCATCATCCCAAAATATTTAAATGGCATTGGAGGTTGAGTAATATTTCTTTTGAAAGCTCTTACAATTATCTTTACAACAGACTAAATTTTATAATTCCGCCCAATACTTATTAAGAATTTTGATTTTAAAGTTGAAACTTATGTACCAACAATTAGTAACGGTAAAAATGTCAGTCATTCGAGTTAAGTACGCATATGGTATAAATTTAGCATTTCTTGCGTTACATTGGTTTTTGGCGATTTGTTATCACTTTCATAAAAAAAAACACATTGTAAAAAACAGAAATGAATGCTATACACACACAATGAACGTAAAATTAGTGGATTCCAAATTATTTTCTAGTATTATTTGGAAGCGTTGGTTGGTAGTTTATTTAATTGTGTTTTTGAAAATTAAACACTATGGTTTATTCCATTGCGGAAAGGGTAGATATCATTTCGCTTTACTTTATGAACAATAAATGTGCGAATAGAACAGCTCAGCTATTTAATGAACAACATCAAGATCGACATGTCAGGAGGAAGTATGTTCTAGAGTTAGTAAAAAAATTTCAAGAGACAGGGAACGTAGCCAATAAAAAACGAGAAATTGAAAAACCTATAGTTAATGAAGCTAGTGAAGTTGCAGTTTTGGGACAAGTTCATCTTGATCCTACATTAAGTACGAGGCAGCTGGCATCTGTGTCTGGGATCAATCGAACTAGCATACAAACCATTTTGAAGAAGAATAAATTCCATCCATACAAAATACATTTAGTCCAGGAACTTCATGAGGATGATTATGACCGCCGTTTGCAATTTTGCGAAATAATGAGTGAGCGAGCAGGGAACGATCCACAGTTCCTTTTTAACATCTGTTTTTCTGATGAATGCAGTTTTTTCTTGAACGGGACGGTAAATCGTCACAATTGCCGCTATTGGTCCGATTCAAACCCAAGAGTTTTTCACGAGGTGCATACACAGCAACCGGAAAAATTAAATGTATGGGCTGGAATTTTCGGTGACCGGCTGGTGGGTCCTTTTTTTCTACCTGGTAATTTGACTGGCCAAATGTATTTGCAATTACTGGAAGACGCTATTGACCCCGCCTTGACTGATATTATTGAAAATGTTCCAGAGTATGATGAAGATCATTTGATTTTTCAACAGGACGGTGCTCCTCCGCATTATGCGTTAATTGTCCGTCAGTATTTGGACCATCGTTTTCTAGGAATTCGATTGGAAGAAGAGGCAGCATTAAGTTTTCATTTGGCCACCCTGTATAAATGCTTACTGGAAACGTCGGTAAAATTCGAAATTGTTTCAGATTAGTGGAATGAATTCAATTTAGATAATCGTCAGTTGTGTTAGGGAATAGTCAAGTTTAGTTCAGAAAATGTAAATTGTATTTAAGAAAATATTAGATTAGAGTTCGTCAGAAGTAATTCATAAGAAATGTGTTATGAAATACTGATAAATTATTTTTCTATACCGATTTACTGGATCATATTGCTGTTTTCACAACATGTTCTTTTACTATTTATTATTAAAAATTAAAGAATTAATATAAAGAAATGTGTTCTCACTTTTTAATTACAACTTAATATAACATTTTATTTTTTTTTTAATTAAAAATAAAACCACTTAACTATTTGGCAATTTTTCATTTCCTTGTACCTATATAGATTTTTCTACGATAACGTGCCTTTTTTGACAGACAAACATTTTTTAGAAAATTTTCTTCAAAAAATAAAAGCAATCGTTTGTTCGTGAACACTGTGTTTTATTAATGAACACAAACAGAATAGAAAACTATTAAGTCGCTAATAACTCAAGTTACATTAAAATTGAATGTTAATAGCGACATAATTACCAATTACCGATCCATCAAATTAGATGCTTTGACTATGAAAATATTAATTATTTGCGGATTAAGCAGCCGAATGGGTTATCCTTGGCCTAGGGCTATACACAGAGACCAACAGCGACTGACTAATGGACATGATGATAACATGACAAATTTGGCAATTAAGATTATATCGAGCTTTTAACAGTGTCGGATTGACAGGGGTAACATTATTTTTACTTCGTGGAACTGCGAATATTATCGCATTTTACAATTTTGGTATCTTGACGTAAATTTTCATCTTATCATACTTTATTAATTAGTGAATTTCTAGCAGCATGCCAAGTAAAAACAACAATCGCTAATCGGTAAAATGCAAATGCAAAATGCTTTCTTGTATTGTTGGAATTTCCAAAAATCATATTAAAATCTGCCACGTTCTATTATATTTAGAATTGACTGTATATTTGTCTTATATTTACTAGAAATGTCGTTGCATTGTACAACTTCTCACAAATTACGTCATTCGATGTAGTAATTCGAAAAGAAATGTTTCGTACTCCTTTTTCCTTAACACGAAATAATAAATAAATCTTTTGAGAACTGTTTTAAAAAAGGAAATTATTACCTTCATTCAGCAATTATAAATTTTTATCATTTTAAACTGTTATTAAAAAAAAGGAATTATTTTCTACATCAGCAAAAGTAAAGGGTTCTTAAATACAATAAAAGTAAACACAGAAATATTATATTATATATCTCTTAGATCAAGAAGATGAACTAAAATTTTTATTTGATGTTGTGTCTGCTGTCAATATAATAATTGATATAAATAATTTAATTAGGTTGATTCACAACTTATCCAAAAATAAAAACGGATATGGTATTTATGTGTCATTAAAAGCATAGTTGATATTATCAAAAGAATTATAGGTAATAAAATTATTTAAAGATTTCAAGAAAGAATTTATTTAAAAGCATTGCTTTTATTAGAATGTATCTTAAAACTTTCGCGCGTGTCCCTTCAGCCGATTTGAATTGAAAATGCTCATATATTCAGTATTGCTGCGGTTTCCATAGTACTCTTATTACTGTGGTTTATTCTTTACGCCAATCTTACAAATGTCAAATTGTTCTACTTGAGTGAGAATGCAAAATTAAAGGTTATTGCTTTAATCAAGATACATAAGCATTAGTACCAACAGAGTAACCATTATAGTTTAGCTTTTGTAAATGGTTGTTACAAATAGTTATTTATATGAAATGGGATAAATCATGTTCCCAACACACATGTTTGGGAACTTGAAAGTCCGCCCAGGAATCCACCGGACTGCTTCCAGCACTGATTTTTTTTAATGTTTGGTCAGACTTGTCAATGATCGCTTAATTGGATCATTATACAGGGTGTTTCTAAATATCATGTACATAAGGAGGGGGTAATTTTTTGGCTTATTTCATGACTAAAAGTTCATATAAAGATAGGTCCGCAAACGCTTCTTTACTGATCTACAGGGTGTTGAAATTTTAAGTTTTTTTAAGTTTTTTCTCTATAGCTCCCACAGTTTTTGAGATATTTAGCTCAAATTTGGAATGTAGGTTACGCTGTAGGGCTTACATCATTGGGCATGCCAAATGGTCGTGATATTCTACAGAGTGATATTTTTTTGAGGTTCATGCCCCTTTTCTTCCCCCGAACTTTTGTGCGGTGCGTCGCTGGTAGATTCTAAAATCAAAATTGAATTTTATGTTTTATTGCGAAACTTTTTGGTTTCTTATGATTTTTTCGTATCTGCGACCGTTATCGAGAAAAAAAATTAAAAACGATCTGGCTTTCTTTAGATAATTTCTTGTTTCTATTAATTTTGACAGCTCGTATTTGAAATCGTAACTTGGGTCTGCATATGTTTAAAAATTAAAGGTTTATGTTATAAACTTTAAGGTGTGAGTGTTTTAAATACTTATTATAATCTCACAACAATGTCAAATTTTATGAATTTTGAAATGAGTCATCCCAGCTTTAATTTTTAACAGGTAGTGGCGAATAAACTGTCAAAATTGTACGCAAAATAAAAGACTGTAATATAAAACAAACATACTTTTGGATCGAAACGTGTTATGAACTTTATCAACTTAGAAAAGATTCTTCTAGTTTAAATTTTGATATACTGTGATGATACTGTACTGTGATTTTACCGAAATTTGTTTGCCAACGTGAAGGAAATAAAATTACTGTTCCCAACAAAATTCCTGGTAGGTGGCTTTTAATCATTTATGGAGGCAATGTATGTTTTGAAGCAGAACTTCATTACTTGTACACAATTTGATTTACTGTAATAATATNTAAGCATTAGTACCAACAGAGTAACCATTATAGTTTAGCTTTTGTAAATGGTTGTTACAAATAGTTATTTATACGAAATGGGATAAATCATGTTCCCAACACACTTGTTTGGGAACTTGAAAGTCCGCCCAGGAATCCACCGGACCGCTTCCAGCACTGAATTTTTTTAATGTTTGGTCAGACTTGTCAATGATCGCTTAATTGGATCATTATACAGGGTGTTCCTAAATATCATGTACATAAGGGAGGGGGTAATTTTTTGGCTTATTTCATGACTAAAAGTTCATATAAACATAGGTCCGCAAACGATTCTTTACCGATCTACAAGGTGTTGAAATTTTAAGATTTTTAAAGTTTTTCTCTATAGCTCCCACAGTTTTTGAGATATTTAGCTCAAATTTGGAATGTAGGTTACGCTGTAGGGCTTACATCATTGGGCATGCCAAATGGTCGTGATATTCTACAGAGTGATATTTTTCGAGGTTCATGCCCCTTTTCTTCCTCTGAACTTTTGTGCGGGGCGCTGCTGGTAGATTCTAAAATCAAAATTGTATTTTATGTTTTATTGAGAAACTTTTTGGCTTCTTATTATTTTTTCGTATATGCGACCGTTATCGAGAAAAAAAAAACGATTTTACGTAATTCGTTAGATGAAATTTAAATTCTTAAAATGGTCCAGTAGGCTTTGGCTTTATTTAGATAATTTCTTGTTTCTATTAATTTTGACAGTTCGTATTTGAAATCGTAACTTGGTTCTGCATATGTTTCAAGACTAAAGGTTTATGTTATAAACTGTAAGGTGTAAGTGTTTTAAATACTTATTTAATCTCACAACAGTGTCTTTTATGAATTTTTAAATGAGTCATCCCAGCTTTAATTTTTAACAGATAGTGGCGAATAAACTATCAAAACTGTACGCAAAATAAAAAACTGTAATATAAAACAAACATACTTTTGGATCGAAACATGTTATGAACTTTATCAACTTAGAAAAGATTCTTCTAGTTTAAATTTTGATATACTGTGATGATACTGTACTGTGATTTTACCGAAATTTGTTTGCCAACGTGAAGGAAATAAAATTACTGTTCCCAACAAAATTCCTGGTAGGTGGCTTTTAATCATTTATGGAGGCAATGTATGTTTTGAAGCAGAACTTCATTACTTGTACACAATTTGATTTACTGTAATAATATACAGGTATAACATTTATATGGATAAAAGTATACTTTATATGATTTTTGAGAATAAGGAGGGTACTCTATAGAGTAAAAAATTGACGAGATAGAGAAAAACTGGGGTCATTTCTGGATGCAGATGCCAGAAAAAGTATGTTCCCCAGTGTAATTATGTATTGAAAATATTAGAAAACTTGTTATATGGGTTGTTAATTAATTTAGTATTTGGTGTACAATATAAATATTTTAAACTCGCGCTAATAATAGCATATGCATAATAAATAACAAGAGTTTAAAGACAGTCACATTCACTTTACTTCGAGGTTCACTGCATGTGCGTTTTTTAGATTAGAATCTGTCTCGTAGAAATGGGAATTGTAGATTAGATAGCAGCCTGCCTAGAAATAAGTTGCGTTAGTCGCACTAAATGACGTCACAGTGCTTTTTTAACACGTGACAAAATTTTAATTTATACATGATCTTAAACATATCTAACTCATTTGTTGTATTAAACAAATCAATCAATTTTTCACCACTGTTAAGTTGTTGCCGGTTATAGGCTACTATTATGCTGTTCCAAAATAAATTAAAGTCACATTTTCAAGTTTCATCATGGTGAACTTGATGCTCACACAATTCTTTGTTTAAATCAATTTAGTTCAATACGTATTTCCCTAATTTTCCGTATAAAACTATTATTTTCTGAAAAAATTTTATATAGGTATATTTTTTGTTCCAGTTTTTAATATAATTTGCAACAACTGTTGTGACTGGTTGCAAGTGAAAATGTACGAATGATTACTCTATAGTAATTAATGATATTATATATAATCTAGCTCTGCGGACCTAGTAGGTCCATGGCTTGGTTGACTATCTTTCTCCACTTGTTTCTATCCTTTGCCTTTTCTTTCCACCTGACAATTCCCAGTTGTTGTAAGTCCCTCTCCAACCTCAGATTTCCATCTTGTTTTCGGTCTTCCTCTCCTCTTCTTACCGCCAATTGTTCGTTCCATTACCATTTGTGGTATCCTTGTCCCTGGCATTATTTCAATATGTCCCATCCATATTAATCTTTGTGCTTTTATGACACTTACTATACTTGCCTCCTTATATAAGCTTTTTATTTCATCATTTGATCTTCGAAACCACCCTTCTTCTGTTCTTTTCCCTCCAAAAATTTTCCTCAATATTTTCCTCTCCCATACTTCCAATCTTGTTTGTTCTGCTTAATGATATTCCTCTACATATATATTAGGAAATTACAGTGAACACACGTCCATGCCTCAGCTCTGATGTAGCGAAATTACTTTGCAATCAAAGCGAGTCCGGCCCTTGGCTAAACAATGTCGGTGATATGCATCAGATTAATTGCATTCTAATCTTATTAAGGTGGCTGGTAATTAAATGCCCTATTTGAATATTAATTTCCACTGTACATATATATAACACGTCATTTGTCACAAAGTTTGCAATCGAGTTTGAGATATACAATAATTGAGCCATCCATCTTAGTTGGATCTGTCTTCGTACCGATAGCTGCGAACTACTTCCATGAATACAACGAAATTTCCGACACAAATCGATCTTGCTACGATTTATGCCGAGCAGTTTTTATTTTCAGAAGAGATTAACACTAATTTATTTATAAATACCTGGATTATCGACATGTGACTATTTTCAGAGGCAAAAACAAAAGAAAAATCTAGATTTACATAAATTAATAAGTTTTAAAAATGTGTATTTGCCATTTTATTATATCAGACCATCGATTGAACTAATCTTCTTCCTCTTTTAGTTTCAAATATGTACATTGAAACATAATTTTAAAAAATTTGAGAATTTCCTGAAATATCCTTCTAACTTCAAGTGCACTGAGAGAAATATTAGTTTGCATTATATCATTTCCGTTTGTCTTAAACTAGTGCTAGGTTTGGATACATTATATGATGTAATTCAAATGAAAAACTTATAAGTTTAAAATCTTGAAAAGCACTTACGTAATCTGTAACGAATTTTTATTAATTTCGTTTCATTTACTTTATTCACACTGTATAACATCACTTTTAATATAATATCTATATTTACTCCATAATTACGCCAAATTATCCGCACACTAACACCGTGAACCACGCGTATTACGGAACCCGTCTCACATCTAACGTAGATGGCGCGATACCGGAATTGTAAAATACGTGACGGCTTTTACATTTGCTCTCTTCTGAACTCTTTTTTATTAACTATTTGGTAGTTGCTTTGCTTTTAAATATTTTTCTAATGCTTGTTATCTTGGTTATTTAATTTAGGACCAACTTTGACCTCCATTTTGGTCAAGGGCACGTGGCAAGTTCCACGAGGTGGCTTTGGCTTGATTATCTTTTCGTTTAGTAAAGTTTGAGAACCCGTTCTGTTGTCTTTTTTATATTTTTAGATTGTTTGATCGGGACATCGCCTACTTTTGACGATTACACAAAGGGTTATTGAACTTTCCGATTGCTTCGCAGACTGACAGAGTTTTCTCTGGGCCACTGATTTACCATAACACAGGGTGTTTATATTTTAATTTTGCTTTAGATTTCGATACCTAATATACGATCTGGTTGTTTTCGAATTGTCTTTTGTATAAATTTATTTAGTAAATTATTGTTAACTATTTTGATATTTAAATTTAATCTTTTAAATAGTTGAAATAATTTGAATCAATTATAGCACAGATTTTCAAATTCTGTTCATATTTTCTTATTAGTTCAAATTCAATTAAATCCACACCATCCTTAGTTTTAAATTTCATCGTACTAGTAGCTTATAATAGTATTATATTAATTAACTTTAACATTAATTGTAAATATTAAAATTTAAAGAATTTTATATATTACATTTTATTGTATAATCACCGACAACCAGACTGATTATTATTGAACATTCGTTAGTTGTAAATATCCTACTTGCTTATATATTTTTGCTTCTTATTTCCAAAATTGCAACTGAAATCAACATACCACGGATCTTCTGACCGAGACAACATTCGATTGGATCCAGGGCTTCTTAACCATCACCATCTTTGGGAGGAAGTTGTCATGGAGTCTGTCAACCGATAACCACCTGGCCATCTACATCTGACAGATAACCATGGCGTCAACACCCCCTCAGATATCGTACAAATTAACCAGAAAAAGACCCTTCCATATAGTTGCCAAATCTAGTCAGAAGTTATCATCACTGTCCAAGTTATCATCTGTTATGTCATCTGTTGTCGAGAATTTTAAATTATACATTATTGTAATTTGATGAAAATTGATATTTTTTGTAAAATTTAAAACTAACTAACCTTAAATTATATTAAATCTGTTTTAAGAATATTTTGTTTAAATCTTGTTCCTTCCTCATAGTATAAGAGCATATCACACATTGAGAATTTTGTACTACACTCCAGGACCTTGTGATCTCACTGCACCTGATTGTAGGATGCTTCTTTTTTTAGTGTAATTGGATTTTGTAACCAATTATCCCATGTGGACAAATATTAAATAAAGTTACAAATCATACCTAAACTGTGTGCTAAGTGTGCTTCATAAGTAGACTTAGTGCACGTGCAGAGTGGGGGGGGGAGTGAAGTAAAATGCCAAAAGAGAAAAAAAATTGACGGGAATTATTTCAAATGTGGTTTGACAGTGATCCCGAAGGTTGGGGGGAGGGGGCAGTGAAGTAAAATGCCGAAAGAGAGAAGAAATAGACGGGAATTATTTCAAATGTGGTTTGACAGTGATCCCGAAGGTTACAGGGACATAGGTATTAAAGGAAATGACCTGTTTTGTACTATGTGTGAAATAAATTCTTGTTACAAAACTAAAGTGACAAGACATTTGAAGAGCCATGCCTCGTCCAACGTTGAAGACTGTATTTTTCTATGAACTTACAGACACTTTCCCTTCAAGCAATATTCCATTAAACAAACTAGAGAACCCCAAGTTCCGTAAGTCCGTAAATTAGAATTACATGGACTATCCCCAAATGAATAATTTGATATAATGGATGATGTACAAAAAAATACATATGATGCCAATAATATACGCCCAGTCAGTAGTACGATAAAATACAAAGAGTGTTGAAAAAAAATCCAGGATACGCTATTTTGGAAAACACATATAAAGTGTTATCTGGTACACATCAGGAGTTACCAGGAAATATATTAATATATAGTTCATGTCTCAACAATTTCTCATACTATCAATTTTCATCAGCAAACGTTGAATAGTCATTTTACCTTCACAAGTTAATATTAAGTGATAAACGTTTCACTAAAGAAAACTTTGGAACGTAGCACGTAGTAATATGTTTTAACTTCTTCCAATAGGCCACGGAAACCTTGTCTCAACACTAAGGTTTATCGGGTAAGTGGTGTCATTTAAATTTATCTAGGTTTTTATCCTCTACTTAGCCTTGCTCTTTGGTAATAGTACTATGTTGGGACATATCTTTTGTAAACATATTAATACTTTCATTCGTAATCTGACTACGGCCCTGATAAACTCCGCGTCGCACTAAACCTATTCATAAGTGTGTAATTTATGTCTAGAAATATATAGAACTGCAGAACTAAAATTATTAGGTGGGTGTATACCTTATCTTGAATAATTGAATACGTTTTGAAACGCTTTAGATATTATTTTAAAAATGTACCACTAAGTATATCTATTTGGGAAATAATATACCTACCTACTTATACTGTTTCTCCAACCAACATGCAAGACTCAGTTTAAAATGTGGATTTGCTACAAAATACTCAATTTCATGTAAGCATGCGAGAGTAGACAATGTAGAATTTAGATAAAGCATTATATCTAATTTTAGTTTGTCACGTAACATAATTTAAAAAGAGGTCTAGTTCTGGTTACAGCACTTATTGAAATTAATTTTTTTACGACAAAAGCCCCATACCTAGGTACCTATTAATTTATTTGAGAAGATTTTTTAAGACTAAATTTGAATATGATTTATAATTAACAAATAAATCACATAAGCGTATCTGTAAAATTATAAAACGGAAGGAAGTATATTTTAACGGAAGTAAGTTGATTGTCACAAGACTATTATTACTTTATTTTTAATTTAATTGTCTTTAAAGAAATGCTAATAGTTTCAGTGACAAATATAATAATTCTACCTTTAAAATAATATTTTTGTATAAAAGTGGATAAATATATCTTAATCATCATAACATAAAGCAATTTTGAAAACTCTTTAACAGACAAAAGTCTGTCATATTTGAATTTTTTGGATATACAATATGGTGGGGCCCAAATAGACCTTTTCAAGTGGACTGTATAAAAAAACTAAACTAAACTAAATGAACTCACCAAAATGTGATGCAATTGATGTTTCTTCAGGTCGAGGGCAAAAGGAAAAGGGAAAAGGGGAATGCACTCGACTTCTACCTAGGGTTCACTCACAAAACCAATTATACACTATTATTAATTATTACCAATGTAGTGAAATATATAACAAAATGCTATGCGTGCGTGAATCGAACTAACTGCTACTAACTAAAAAAAAAAATAATAAAAAATATTCAACAAAAAACGATGGCCGAACGCCTGCGGTTCGCCAGGATATCTCTTTTACATATACCGGGCGTATTCACAATATTGTCTCCAATTTTACTCCTATTTCTTGCAAAATTACTTTAATTTACCATTAGCTTCCAAGAAACAAGACAAATTTAAATAAGCGAAAGAAACTTACTCTTTTGTTGTGGAATTGAATTTTTAAATTCAGAACTTCGAAAGGTAATATCTGAATATTTGTCGCGGTAGAAAAATACATTAAAAAGAACTTTAAGACAAATTCGGTTTTAATTTTCCACCTTATAACGAAGTCATGTAAAAGGACTTAATCATTGGTTACATTTCGACTGTTATCTTAAATATAGAAGGGAATAGCGCATAGCTTAAAAACTCATTAAATTCCCAATTTTTCATATTATACTATCGTTTATCATCGAACGCACGGCGAATTCCAATATCTCGGTGATTTAATATGATTTATGGAGAGTCGATTAAAGCCGTGTCATTCAGTTTTCGTCTTCTGATGTGTTAAACCGAACAATCCATATCATTGCGTAATATTACCTTTGCCATCTAAACTTTCACACATATAATATTCTCATAATATATTTATTCCGTTAAAAATATATCGTATGAAGGTAATTTCAGTCGTTTGTAATATATTGAAATTGGTATTATAAAATTTTATCATTCGAAAAGGGTATCCTTAATAACTTTTGTAAAAGGAATCATTAAAAATGTAATAACAATCTAAAATCTACAATAACTGAAAGTCTCTTTCTACAGTATTAACTGCTTAAGTAATAAATCATATATTTTACGAAAAAAAAAGTATGTATGTTTATAGATATTTCAGTATTTGAAGCAAAAATATTTTTTTATCTTGTATTTTGTAGGTACGTCAATTATTTATTATCTATCCATAATTCATAATATACAAACTTAATAAAAATTTTTCCTTGTTCTAGATGGATTAGATTCTTAATTGAATCATTTCAGTTCAGTGTTTAAAGATAGCCCAGATTTGTCATTAGAGCAGACTTTAAATATATATAGTCCAGACGGTATCTGTTTCAGTGAGTCCATATTTGGGTGAATCGTATATCCACGGAGATTTTTGGCTTTTTGGTTTTCAAATATCACTAGAAATGAAATATTTTTTCTATGCGCATAAAAAAACGTGGGCTTAACTTAAAGAAATTCGAAAAATGTCATATTTTTCTTCCTATTTAATTATGTATCTTTTCAAGAGTTGATTTTAGGCGAAAATGGAAAAGGAAAAAAATTTTTATAATTAAATTTTACAAAATATGACTAGTTATAACTCGAATGAATCATAATTATTATTGTAAAAATCGAAAAAATCGCCAAAAATGAGGTTAAAAAATATTACTTTTCAGGGAATTTTTTTGGGGTCTTTAAATTGGGTATAGGACCTTCATACTTGTCTAAAGAAAACTTCAAGTTATGTAGAATCATCACACCAAATTT